>NC_083460.1:34456310-34756310 GCF_030014155.1 Tachysurus vachellii
TTCTGAAAACTGCAAAACATCTTTGCAAGTGATATCTTGAATCTAGTCAAATCTCTCTACTAATTTCTTTTTCTACATGATTACAGTAAACCAATCAAAGATTATTAAGACAACTACATTTATTTTCTTTCTTTACTGGCAGACTATTTTTTGTCTTTCTTGAAAATAATGCTTAAAATCATCAAAATAATCTGCCAACAGAACCAGAAAATGTAAAGCTTAAAAACAATCAAATATGTCTGGAAATTAGTTTAAATAGGAGTTTACGTAAATAATTTTGTCTATATTTAATGTATTTTAACTTGCTAAGTTTTTTTTTTGTTTGTTTGTTTTTGTAATTATAGTAGAACATAGATAAGAATGTATTTTACTTGTACATACACATACATAATGTATTAAGAACAATAAATGTATCCCATCATGCACTCGATGTTGCGTACATTGAATAGTAACGTTTATCTTTAGAACACTAAAACAGTAGGGTCTTCCTGTCAGAAGACTTTCCAATTTAATTTGTCTTTTAGAGTTTGAGGATTTAGTTTGGAGTCTATAACAGGAAGGTCAGGAAACGTGCTGGCAACATTATAGCTGACCTCCTCACCCTGGACATCACCTCTTTGAAGCTTTTCCCTCCGGCGGAAGACCGAGTGCGATCAAAGCTTCAACAAGCAGGCACACAACCAGATTTTTCCCCCACAGCTCTAGCTGCACAGTGGACACTTGGCAGCACCTCTCTTACATTTACATTTATTCATTGAACAGATCTAAAATGACTTACAAATGAGAAAATACAAGCAAAGCGATTCATCAAGCAGAGGACACTGTTAGTATAAACAATATTTAATTCGGTGCTGAATGAACAAAGTGAAGAGAGTAGAGGTTTAAATTCAAGCTTGTGGTTAGTGAAGTGTTCACAGAAGAGGTGGGTCTTTATCCGTTTATGGAAGATAGAGACAGTTTATTTTTGTATGTTATGAGGTTGGAAGTTCATTCCATCACTGAGGGACGGTCAATCTGAAAGTTCTAGAAAGGGACCTCATGCCTCGACCAGATGTTAGCCGTTAAAATGCTCAGTTGCTGTGAGGAACATAAACCTCAAGTAGAGCGTTGATGTACGGGTGCTGCTCCAGATTTGTAGGTGAGCACCAAGGCCTTGAATTGTTGTAGATGTAGTTGTAGGTGTCTACAGGAAGCCAGTGGATGGAGATTAAGGAGGGTGTAATGTGGGTCCTTTTAGACTGTTTGGAAACAAGGTGTGCTGCTGCATTGTAAATGATCTGAGGATTTTTTGATGGAGCATTCTTTTCATCTTCTGTATAGTTAATAACAATGGACACTATATCACTCCATAAAGTCAGTATGATGTGATGTATATAGTGAAGTAGCTTGCATGTATGTACTGTACATATACAACATTATTTAAAACCTGCTTCACTATTTTTCCAAATTCACTACTCATTCAGTACGGCATGTATTCTTTTAGCTCTTCTTGAGAGAATCTCACTTAGCCACTTAGCTAGCAAGATTTTCAACATCACCAGGCAGACTGACTCTTTATTACAATGCGTTTGTTAAACTACATTATCCATTGTGATCTCTGCAAGCAGGCATCAAGAAAAGATTGGAATGGAACCTTAATCAATCTTTATGTTTCCAAGTCTTTTTTGTCAAATGTATTTGTTATCAGTTCATTGTTACTGGCAAAAAATATCTCCATTTTGCCTGAAGGTTTTCCAGACCACCGCATACTGTATTGTCCTGTAATATTGTCCAGGATTGACTGTTCTGTATTTTACATGTGCACTCAAGAGAAATTCCTCATATGTGCAGCGTACCTGCCAGATAAAACATCTCCTTGTGATTTTGAAAAAGCTGTACCTGCTTACCATCCAAAGTCTTCTTTTTTCCCTTCTTAAAGCATATTCATTGTCTGGCGTTATACACATTTCATAACTCTACGAACACAGGATGCTCTAAAATAACAGGATTAAGTACTATTTTGAACAGTAAACATATTGTAGTATCTTGTTTACTGAAATGTGCTTTAGGTTTTAGGTAATTATGTTAAATAAAATACGAACAGTGGTGTTCGTATAGAATAGAATAGAATGTAGAAAGAACTAATGAATCCATTTTTTACAATGTTTGATCATGACGTATGAATAAAAAAAAAGTTAGAAAACAAAAACAAAACAAAAAAATGGTTCTCTGATCTTGCCAGCCTTTGCTGGAAAAGCTTTGCTTAAAGATGTCAACACATGTCTGTAGCTTGACCTTTGTGCACCTCTAGTCACTCATAAGCCAGTTATGGACTATAGTGGCTCATGGTGGTGCTTGAGATCAAAAGATTGTTAAAGTCTAAAGGGCTGCAAGAGGAGGACGACAGTACAAACCCACAGCCAATAGGATACCTGTAGTCTGTATACTGGCCCTGGACATCAGCTCTGTAATCTTTCTGATAAACAGTATTAGTCTGATTGTGCTCTTTATTCGAACATCCACTGCCCTGAGAAGAAATCCATAACCGGCTCAGCCCTGCTATCATCTCCTAAACCCTGAATCTATCATCTCTATTTCTTACAAAATTTTGGTCTCAAAGTCACATTTAAGAAATTGACTTATGACCCGTTTTATACCAGTCACCTTGGATAATGCTGAAACATTCTGTAGCATTAACAGTACTGTAGAGTGCTGACTTCAGTACAGCTGGAGAGAAACAGTATCCCTGCTCATTAAGGGCTTATGGTCACAAGAGCCCAATGCCAGACCATTATATGTCCTCCAGCTACAAAACTTCACCGTCACTCAAGTCTACTCACGCAACTGGTGACGGTTTCTTTTATTGAAGTCACATGTTGTATACAGAAGCAGTGGCAGTTTTATAACATACATAAAGCCTAAAGGAATGCTTTAAATGCAGTGGCTGTGGCAGTGTTAGGATTTAATTCCCCTGGTACACGTTGTGTCATTCTACATATCTGTGATTTTGCTGATCGCCCACTAGACCAAAGGTAAAATGCCCCTCTTTTCTATTCCTCTGTAATCCTTCTTGTTTACAAAGGGCTGGAAAAGCAATTAACAGGACTGAACACTGACAATGTTTCCCTTTTAATGCTTAACTACTAATAATTGTTTAATTGAGATGTACAAAGTGTTTGTACTTGACTAGCACCCTAATTTTTTTTTCTTTATTTAATTTATATCCATTTTAGACCAGAAAGAGCAACTAAAAATGGCCACTGAAGAAAAAAGTGAAAAATATTACCAGTGTTGATGATGATGCAATCACTGAAATGATTTATATATCAACTGACTGGTCATAGTACAGAATAAGATGTATTTTTAAAAAAAAAAACATAAAATCATTCACACCATCGTCAGAAGATCAAATCTGTACGATGCTACAGGCATCCAGGCCCGCTGTCAAAGCAGTTTGGGAGAAAATTGGATTCACTAAAGTTCAAGCTAGTTGTCTGTATGTTGATCTTTCTGCTCCAGTATTTGTTTGGTTTGTTGGAACTGAAACCAGGCCGTAATCCAAGCAGTTCACATTCTCTGCCTTAGACAGTCCTTGTTTTCCCACATATCAGTTTTCAGTTGTTTTTCATTCTAGTTTGCAATTTGAGAAACATTGGAAAGCGAAGACCCTTTAGCCAAGCCTGATTTAACGTCCCCCAAACTAATACAATAATGCCCTCTTATGCTCTCCCAGACACTATGCTGAAACACCTGCAGTCTGTGGATGCTTCCAGAAGCTTCTCAGAGTTCCGCCAGGAGGCTAGCATGTTACACACCCTGCAGCACCCCTGTATTGTGGCCCTTCTGGGCATCAGCATCCACCCGCTGTGTTTTGCACTACAGCTGGCGCCACTTGGGAGCCTCAACAGTGTACTGGAGGAACGTAACAAAGGTGAGGCGGGCTCATACCCAAGAAATTTAAAACATGCTTCTTTAACAGGCACGATTTATTAAAGCAGTGTGTTGATCTCATGATTAAATTACGATAATTAAGATATGATAACTTACTGTACTAGGGCTCTGTATAGAATTTTCTGGCATTCCATCCATCCACCATTGGCACTGACCAGAATACATCTGTGCTCCCATTAAACTAGGCATAATATTGATTATCATCTTAACCTCATGTATTTTCTAAAAAGTTAACTCATTATAAATAGTGTTCAAGTGCAAGAGCTCAAGTGTTGGTTACTGTCCACAGGCTCTGGTTTCATGCCTCTGGGATACATGCTGACCTTCAAAGCTGCCTATCAGGTCGCTGCAGGCTTAGCCTACCTTCACAGGAAGAACATAATCTTCTGTGATCTGAAGTCGGACAACATCCTCGTTTGGTCACTGCAGGTGGAGGACTCGGTCAATGTGAAGCTTTCCGACTACGGCATATCACGCCAGTCTTTTCATGAGGGAGCTTTGGGAGTAGAGGGCACGCCAGGATACCAGGCTCCTGAGATACGCCCGGGCATCGTCTATGATGAAAAGGTATATGGTCTGGTTTCTTGCAACCCGATCTTAGGAAATTAATTTATTTATGTATAACAAAATCTAGCAAATATGGTTTTCACAGTTTTAATGTATTATTTTCCACTTATGTAAACACAAATTTTATTCATCAGTACTGGAATTTTTCTGAGCTTACAATTTTGTCTTTTCCTATGACATTCTCATGAGAACTGAGAGTAGCCAGGCAACAGTAACAATATAAAAGATTATTTTAGATATATAAACAATAATACAAATAATACATGGGGGCACACAATGTAATTATGGTATAGTATTAGCACCTCTCAAGTTTCTTTGGTTTGGTCCTCAGCTAGGTTTACGGTCTGTTTATTGTTGGTTTCCGCTGAGTTATCTGGTTTCTACCAGCCTTTCAAAAATATTATCAGTGAATGAATATATATATTAAATTTGGTGCCCTGTGATAAACTGATCTCCCATTCTGAGTGTATTCACACCTTGCACCCATTAATCCCAGGATAGCCTTCATATAGCACCTATGTAGGCGTATTGAGTTAGCATGGGGAAAAGCACAAGCACAGAAACATGAAACAAGTATTTTTGCTATGCAGTATCCTTATGTGATGTGGTTATGTGTGGCTATGCAATGCTTTGTGGTCAACAAAAAATATGTGCCCCCTTCTGATGACCTCTCCATGCTGGCATGCTGGCACAGAAGAGGGGATTATAATTTCTCTTTAGCTGCTACTAACTATAACCATGTGACCAAACTATCTTAAATCATGGCAGAGCTGCTCATTCAAATAGAATACATGTTCATTATACATGACCTGCATGACTGTGGCGCTGTTTGCAAAAGCTTACTTAAAAAAAACTATTTTATAACTACTGCCATTATAATTTGATCAGTAACAGATGAGCAGGTAGCTGGGTTGTACCATGAGTTTTACAGTAAATGTTAAAGGTCCCAAAATCTTTCTCTCCTACTGTCCTATTTATTTCAATTCCTTCCTCTCTTTCATATTAATTTGCCCCTATACAGAAGAGGAATGCTTAATCAGACATACAATAGGATAGGATAGGCTCAGGATACAATAAATTGTACTGGATTGTTGAATTCTTCATGTGATTGATTAATTCATCATCACCATTGTTGAAAATAATTACAGGTTTTTATTTGCATGCGCAAACCATGACGATTTTTATGTGGCTTCTGGTGATGGTTATGTATATCCAATAATACTGAATAGCTCTGCTTTATGACAATGATAATCACTTCTCCTGAGCTTTCTAGAATGCTTTTGGAACAATTGGTTATGTAAACAGCACAAACTAAAAAAGAATGGCATCTTAGCAAGGGAAACAATCTTGAATATATATCTTAAATACTATTATCTAGTATTTCCTATTACAGGATTGCAAAAGAATCTATAAGAATGCACAAAGCTAGTTCTAAACATTTTAACTAATTTGCTAGTTGTTCAATTGTCAGATAAATTTGCACATTTTAAGCATTTATTTCTCGAAAGAAGCAAATTATTTTGCAATTGAAGAAGAAAATAAGGTTTAATGATCTTCTTGGATCGGAATAGGAACACCAGAGAAATCATGTCTATGCGTTCTTGTGTACCAAGTTTTTTTGTCCGTTTGTTTTTTTTAAGCATGCAGAATTGAATTTAAAAAATGTACCAACTCTCCTATTTTTGTACTCTTTTTGGATGCTTTCTGAGAGATTAGAGCTGACCTGGAATCATTCACAAGTCATGATTCTTTTGAGCCCAAATTGTACTTTGATAGGAACCAGTAGCTGAAGTCATTTATATGATGACTTCATCCTCATCATTATCCTTGCCACATTCTCTGAAAAAATAAAAGCCCACAAGCTCAGCCATGCTCTCAGTGCCCAAACCTTGTGATGTCATCATATGAAATCTGAGATGGTCTCACTCAGGTTTTTAGCCTGTAATTTCAAATGGCCTGCTGTCATTTTGTCGTGCGTTTGGTTTATTTTTGCCATTAAAGACATCGGCGCCCTAAAAGGCTCTTTACTAACTTTTTTAAAGGATTAAAAATGCGAGAATTTTTATGGTTCAGTCCTTTTTTTATAACACAATTGAATGTTTTCCCATTTTCCATTCGTACCCCAGTGTTGCTGAAACTGAAACATATTTTGGGTTTATAAGACCTGGGGAACAGACTTCAGGGGGGGAATTTTCTGTCCTTCTTCATAATGGAGTAAATTTAAGCAATATGTTTAGTTCGGCTGAAAATGACGCATTTCAAATTCAGGCTTTTGTTACAGAATAGATGTTGTTCATTAACATGAGAAAAAGGTTTAAAAATAATATTTTTTTTTTTTTTTTTTTTTTGTATCTGTAGCCCAGCTTCTTGGGGTAGTATTTTACAGTTGCCCAGTAGGCATGAAGTTGTCTGTTAGTAATTTTTTTAAATTATCCTAAACTCAGATAAGAGAAGCTGATCCTACCTTTTATCCTTTCTTAATTTCATATGTTTATTTAACCTTTATTACATAAACTTCTCAGTGCTGTGTTGCATGCTGTTGTTCTCCGAATCCTGCTAGCAGCTTCTGGCTGTTGCTTGGAAATCTACTTACGAGCCATTGTAATTAGCTTAAATGGACGCTAGATAATATTTCCAGAATAAATAATTTTAAGGTATGTAAGAACTGACTAAACTGAGCAAATTCTGTACAATGCATCACAAAATCTTATATAAAACAATCACCACATAATGCAGTTAGCTTGTATGTAAATAATCTTTATTAAAAATGGTGCTAGTCAGACTCGAGTAACACCTTTATGCGTGATGATAGAATGCCACAGCTTATAACTGAAAGGTTGAATGTTTTGTTTTATATCGAGGCTTCACACAAGATGCTTTGTCACCATAACCATTATCTGAGTATATAATATAATGAGTGGAAGCTCCTCACAGAGAGACCCACACATCTGCCTCGATTCCTTTCTGTGAGTAAAAGAAGTACTGAATAGATGACTATATTGACATTTCTTTTCTTGTTATTCTGGTTTTCTTTTTTTTTCTTCTTCTTTTTTTTAAATACACCAAAAAAATGTTTTTTGGCCTATTCAGGAAATGAACAGATGTTAATACTTGCTCGGCTTATTCAGCTGTTTTGAGAGGCCGGTGTTAATGAGGGATTCTGATGCTGAACTCTGAGTTCAAGCTTAAATCTTTCTGATCCTGTCAATTCCGGTTAAACACCCTCAAAGCAAAGGGAGAAATCAATTTGAGCTACAGTGTCGATAAACCCAAAGAGTTAGGTTCTTTTTAACTTTTAACTTCCGCTCAAAGTTCCTGAAGATCTTCTTAATGATTATGTTAAGATGCAGCTTCTGAGGTCAGTGAGTTACAACCACCGTCAGACAATTGACTATATTACTACCACAGTAGTCACTCAGTATTACCTCTTTTGCCACAGCAGTTTTTTATTTATGACAAGTCATCTGCTAAAAGACCTTTTTGTGTCAGAAAACTCCTTCAATTTTTAATACATTTTTGTAGAGTACAGTAACTGCCTAAAAACTTCCTGTCTGGGCATGACTGACTAAAGGTTTGGCTATAGCAAACTGACCGTGAATATTGGCCATGCGGAGCTCCTGAACAACAGTTTTGCTGAAAACAGCAGAGTTGTGGTGTGTATTTGATTCTGCAGTGAGTTGGACAGCTGTGGTTTTAAGTTTTTTTTTTGGATATAGTTTCACAATAACTCCTATTGGATGTGGTTCGTCCTTCCTGGCGACATTACCTCAAGTTAAGTCAAGTCAAGCCATGAAGCTTTTATTGTTATTTCAAGCATATATATCTGAAGCAGTACATAATGAAATGAAACAACATTTCTCCAGGACCATGGAGCTACATAAAAAACAGAGTTATATAAGACAACACAGAGACTCTGTGCTATTACTTTGGTTCCTGGGGCAATCAAACTCTCAATTTGTCCTCACATGAGTTCTGATATGTCTCTTATTACTTTGCCTGGATTTTAATATTGTACACACTCTGTTTCAAATTTCAAATTTTCTCTCTAAAAAAAGAGACACCAGAGAGTGCGAATAAATAATTTCCTTCCTATAACTGTAGACAATATTAGTTCAATGGAGTCAACCAGGAGCTTTTGAGCAGCTTACAGTATAAGTATGAACGTCAGCATAATTAATTTTTACAGTAGCATCCATGTGCATGCTGACATACTGTAATTTTCTATTAAATAACAAAACCAACAAAAACTTGCTTGTCTATTTGATGAAATTAGCTGCAAGAAGAGTTTTGTCAGAATTATGTACGCGTCTTTGCATTATGCACACAGAGCTAGCTTTCTAAGGGCTGGAGCTGCTCGGTGATTGGTTTGCTTAAATTTTAAAGTTGATACATATATATACATATATATATATATATATATATATATATATATATATATATATATATATATATATATATATATATATATATATATTATGTATATTCAGATGTTTTTGCCAATGCCGATCAGAGTGGTGTCAAATACCGAAACTCTAAAATACACAGTTTAACAGCCCATTTCGAAGAGTTTTTTACACCAGCAATACACCACTTAATCTTCGGTCCTGACCTATAAACCTCTCTTAATGAGAGTCATTAAATAGCTAATTATTTTACAAAAACTTTTTGGATGTTTAAATTTATGTTTTCACTAACAGTAAGTAACAGTAGTGTTAAATTACAGCAAAGTACATCACATATAAGGGGAATCCAATACAAATAACATTTAAAGACAAAATAATGCATCAACACAGCAAAGCAAAGGAACTATTATACAGATGGGAATTCTTAAGCCAACCAAAATTAGTCACATGAAGTATAGCTTGGAACATAGCCTCAGTATTTAAATGGGTTCTCAATGTAATTAAGCAATTTAATGCGTTTCCCAGATTTTGCTGTAGCCACAGGGACTGCCATACTCAAGCAAAAGGAATGCAGTACACTGCCTTATATGAGATGGGTTGAGACCAGCCTCTGCCTCTAGCACACTTCCTGCATATCTTAAATGTTTACTGAGTGATGTCAGTATACGCTGCTGTACCTTCAGCACTGTGGGGAAATCATGGCTATGTTTTCCCCTCTTGGCAAGGCTATCCTAAAAACACACAATGTCCTTTTTTTAGCTACGATTCAGGTTCATTCACGGAAATTACATAACTTTAGATAACGCCGTACTCCAGATATGACCTGGTTCCATTCTGTCCAGGTTTTGTTGTACAACAGAGGAACAAGAGCCAAATATAACTTCAGAATTGTTCCACACCAATGCCAACACTTTACTCTTCTGTGCTTTTTCCCACATGTCAAGCAAAAGCACACAAAGCAATTATTGTATAAATAATGACTTTTATGTGCTTCTAAATCTTTTGGTTCCCTCATGACTCTCTTCTGTTTCCTGCTGCATCGTTTCTTCTCTCTTCTTCTATCTCTGTGTCTCAGGTGGACATGTTCTCTTATGGGATGGTCCTGTATGAGCTGTTGTCTGGTCGCCGGCCATCGTTGGGACATCACCAGCTGCAGATAGCGAAAAAACTCTCCAAAGGCATCCGGCCTGTTTTGGGAACCACACAGGAAGTGCAGTTCTATTGCCTGCAGGATTTAATGAAGGAATGTTGGGAGACAAAACCAGAGAAGGTATAAAACGACTTTTCAAATTTGAGTGTGTAGTCTTTTAGTGACTCTAAAAATACAGTTCTGCATAAGGTAGTTGCTAAATTAATGGCTTTTAGCCTGAGTAGCGTTAGTGTTCAATTAATGGCTCTAAAAATGCAACAAAATATAATTACTGGGTTTTTTCTCTCCAAGTTGCATGCAGCATAATTTTGCAAGTTGGCCTGAAAGCGTGTGCCATATTTTCAGAACAAGCTATACAGAGTTTAATACACCCAAAATAAAAAACAAAATGTTTTTGTGAAGAAAAATCTATATAAGAAACACACTGCTAAGATTTGCATTTATTTCATTTCAAAATTCACTTCAGCCACATCAATATCGTTCCACATTTTTTTCTCTAAGCCGAGGATTTAGCTATAGTCGATCTAAAGGCATCGATCAGACCTGAAAATATTTATCATTATACTGCATAGAAATGTTTAATGCTGAATATTTCCACCATTTGATATCTGCTAGTACAAGACCCATGACATAAAACAGAGTGATGATATGGGGTGATGTGATGCAACGTGAAGCCGGAGTAGAACTCCTACTAAGAAAAGGACAAAATTAAATAGCAGTTTAGGAAATGTTGCTGCTTCTTCAGACACAAAAATGGAATCTTGGTCTCTAGACCATACATAGAAAAAAAAAAAATATATATATATATATATATATAAATATATATATATATATATATATATATATATATATATATATATATATATATATACAGTTGAGGCCAAAATTATTAGCCCCCCAGGAATTTTGGAACATTTTCCTAAAGATCTTTCCAATGTTTGCAGCATTGATAAAACTTGATATAATCAAACATTCGCCAGTGCTATTTAGTAGCTTTTGGTACATTTTGGAATATAAAATACATTTTTAGGCTTGCTTTATAATCAAATATAGTGAAAATGGGGTGGTCAAAAATATTAGCCCCTTGTGAATATTTGCTTTCAAAACACACCCAATTAATCAATCAGCTTTCAAAACACACCTAATTAATCAATCAGCTTTCAAACCACACCTGTGCAGTCAATTGGCTTCCTAACAACACCTGGGCATTCAATCAGCATTAAAGGACTCCAAGGAACAGGGCACTTGAACACATTATTGGGAGAGACTACTTTTACTCACCATGCCAAAGACAAAGGAAATCAGTCTTGAGCTCAGAAAGAAGATAGTGGAGGCTCATGATAAGGGGGAAGGCTATACTGCCATTTCCAAGCTTTTCACAGTGTCTAGAACCGCCGTACGTTGCATCATTGCCAAGTACAAGGAGACAAATTCTGTAAGAAACAAACCTGGGTGTGGTCGTAAGCGCAAGATTTCAAGAACCCTGGAGAGGAAAATAGTCAGAGATATCAGCAAGATGCCCCAGACATCTGCCAAGATGATTGTTGCTGACCTGGCCTCTTCTGGAGTTGATGTTTCAAGGAACACAGTTGTGAGGGCTCTTCATCGTGGTGGGCTTCAGGGCCATCGTCCCAGAAGAACCCCTTTACTCAAACAGCGGCACATCACAGCTAGACTGAGGTTTGCCCGTGAACATTTGAAAGGTAAAGATGAGTTTTGGGAGTCTGTGCTTTGGTCTGATGAGACTAAACTGGAACTGTTTGGGCACATGGATGTTGCTTATGTTTGGCGAAGAAAGGGTGAGGCCTTCAACCCTAAGAACACAGTTCCCACAGTTAAACATGGTGGTGGGAGCATCATGCTGTGGGGCTGTTTTGCAGCTTCAGGCACAGGGAGCCTTGTTCGGGTGCATGGCATCATGAAAAAAGAAAATTATGTTGACATTTTGAGGGATAATATGCAGAAATCTGCTCGTAGTCTAGCCTTAGGTCGTCGCTGGGTCTTCCAACAAGACAATGACCCAAAGCATACATCGAAATTGGTCCAACAGTTCCTGAAGGATACCAAAACAAAGGTCCTGGAGTGGCCCGCACAGAGCCCAGACCTCAATCCTATTGAGAATCTGTGGCGAGTGCTCAAAGTGAATGTCCATGCTCGGAAACCACGTAATTTGGACCAGCTGGAGCAATTTGCAATGGAAGAATGGGCTAAAATCCCTCAGGAAACCTGTGCCAACCTAGTAAAGAACTACTCTAAGAGGTTGTTGTCAGTTGTGGCTCAGAAAGGGTTCACTATTGACTATTAATGACCGGGGGCTAATAATTTTGGACGTTTCATTTTTGCCCTTTCTTGTTTCAACTCACTATTTCAATTAAATATCCTAATCAAACTTAGTGGAGATTTTGTCTTTGTTATTTTGGAAACAAACACACTATAAAACACTTGTTGTTAATGGTCATTTCCATGGAGAAATCAAGAGTTTTGTCTAATTTCATAAGGGGGCTAATAATTTTGGCCTCAACTGTATATATTTATTATATGTGTGTGTGTGTGTATATATATATATATATATATATATATATATATAAAGCATTAATGTTTAATGCCAGTTGTAGTCTGATATTCTGTGTGTGTGTGTGTGTGTGTGTGTGTGTAGCGTCCTCTAGCCTTGCCTATCCTGAGGCAGATGCAGGAGCCGAGATTCACCTGTCTAAGGTACCTGTTGCCCTGCGAGCAGCACAGTCAGCTCTTCCTCTCCTCGCTGCAGGGCTACAGCGCCGTGTTCTGGGATGGTGAAAAAGACAACAGGTGTGTGTAGGAGTGTGCATATGTGGGCAAGTTTTCATTTGCAATTCTCCTCTGTGGGTTTATTTTCTAAAAATACTGCACTAAACATCGAGCTGATTCTGACTGTAGGTGTTGATGCAATTTGGTAACACATTTCACCTAAGATTAAGAATTCTCCAAAGTCATAGACAATTCTCACCCTTCAGGAAGCTCTCTGTATCATACGACAGCTGCAAACTTCCTGTCACACAGATACCAGGGAGGGCAAAGGCTACGATTATTTCCTCAGAGGCATATGAATTCAGCAGCTCACATCTGTTCAAACTGCTGCTCATGCAACATCAGATGGAAATGTAATGCCCTCAAAGGACAAGGCTGTTCATCTACTTTTACATGAGCTCACAGACGTCCTTGATTGGCTAATATTGCTATGACTGATAGGTAGGAGAGAGACAGAGAGAGCTTCTTGAGTGGACAGACAATTTTGTGTCATTATTGTAAGAGCCTGACAATGGAGCTTTTAATTATGTGTTGTTTTTTCCACTGGTTTAGTAAATATAACATTTTCACACGCCTGCTTATAGGTTTTCTTTATTTTTACTAAGCTCTACAATTTAAAAACAATGAGGAAGACATTAACAAGTAATAAGAAATGACCAAGAAAAGGCATAAGTAAATAAAAACAGTGTTTCTAATGAAGCTTACCACATACTGAAATTTCTAAGCTCATCACTACATGTTAAGGGAAACAATTTCAGTTGAAATACTATAAAAAAAAAAATACCAAAATATGTCTGTACTGCTTTGGAGTGGCAGGGTATCTATAATGATGATCTTGTTTATATACTGTAGGATTGCATCTCATTTGTTAATCCCAATGAGCTTTTCTTTCCTGTGCATGGTTGCAGTCAGACCACTAATTCAGGGAGAGTGGAGAAATGCAGCACACTGTAGCACAGTGCATAGAGCTGGATATAAAAGAGCACTGATTAACACAAGCCTGCATTGGACTGCTGCCTCTGGCATTTGGTGTGAAATTACTTTAAGATGGGTTTCAACTTAAGAAAAAGGCCCAGGCTAATGAATTTGGCTTTTTTAAAATAGAACTCTATTAAATCAGACCCTGGGACCCCATCTGTGTCTCAGACAACCTCCAAATGTGACAACTCGTCATAACCCAATCCTGGTAAAATGATATGTAAATATCTAATTGGTGTTTGGGAAAATGAAATATCTCCCTCATTTGTTCCCTTGCTGACTTTAATGTTAATCAGCATTTCGTGTGGCCTTTTCGAGTAAGCACTCTTCACTTAGGGTCCTACACACACTTCCTCTCTTGCTCATTAAGTCCAGTTACCCGCTTTCAAAACCCACAGTCGTGAAACTAAGCACCCCTATTAACCCAAGTTAATGTGAAAATATTGAGATGAACCACACGGCCCTTAAAAATCTGTTTGAGGATGTGTTAATATTCATGAGCATGTAAACGAGCTCATTATTATGCGTGACAGGCTTCCTGTAAGAATAAACGGCCGTGGCCTGAAGCTCATCACAGAAGATAGCTTCCAGGTGAGATGAGAAACGGCCGTATTGTTTCTTGTCTCTCAGCGAGCCATCCGAGGCATCCTGACACAATCTGAATGGCCAGCTTTTATCTCGCGGCCCAGGTGTTGGCAATTACATCCGCCGTCGTGTCATCATGCCAAATGGAGCGGCCTCGAGATGCGCTGAAAGGTGCTGTAATTCACATTCAGGGCTTGAGAGATGCAAGAAGAAAGAGCCCTTTGTCTTTACTCAAGCACAGCAAGTCCTCTACAGAGTGGTATACTATATCCTGTACATGAGAGAGGCTTTCAGAGGTGCACAGTGAAACAAAAACCTTTAGTGGAATTGTTTTCTTTTATATGAAATAATAATAATATTTTTACAATAGTACTGGCTAATAATAATAATAATAATAATAATAATAATAATGATGATGATTCACTCTAGGAGTTAAAGGCCCATAAAAATAACTTTACAATTACAATTTCAGAACCTTTATTAACAGAAATACAAATCTATGTTTCTACATTTAAAAACAAATCTGTATACAGTAAGAAACTGAATACAGATCATATTTAATGTGACTGTGCTTTGTTTTATAGATATGTGTCTGTAGACGCAGGTAGAGGTGATGCGGTTTTTGTGAGGTATTAGGAGAATATGGAATGTAGTTTTATAATAAACGAGCATCTTGGATACCTCATGACAGTTCCTATAGAAACCATGACTTTAGTAGTTCATTGCTTTTGAAAGTAAAAACCCTTCATGAAGTTTAATTGGTCTAATGAGTAATAGGTTGGTTTCTTTACTGACGTACAAATATTTTTCTGTAACATAACTTCTTTTTTTTTTGTTTTTAAAGTATTGTTCAGGACTTGGACATGTGGGTTAAAAGGTTTGTCTCCCATCTCTGTGGTTTGATTTTTGTGTCTCGTGCTTTGGGGTTTTCTTCAAGTACTTCACTTACCTCTCCAATCCAAAGACATTCATTTTGTTCTGGTTGTCCAGTTAACTGGCAAACAGTTATGAATAAAAGTCTAATAGCATAGGCATGAACGCTGCCTGTTCTGGGGACCCAGGCTACTGATGTGGTCAATTTTGGGGTGATTCACTAGTTTCTGTTTTTTATTGGTTTCTTTGTTTTTGTCAGTCTGACTCCAATGACTCTAAATACTTAAGTATTTTTTATTGTTACAGTACCTGAGTGATTGAACAGACCATTAATTTAATTTAAATAAGAAAGAAAGAAAAGGTAGCAGGATCACCTTGACCGAATGTATCAGCGTAAACGAATTTGTGAAAAATCCACTAAACACTGTAGGTGGAAAATCTCCCACTAGAATGAAATGAGCTTTGGAGCTTTTTGTCCAAATTTGGACAGTGAATACAAGTGGCAAGCTTAATAAGACAGTCAGTGGTGTAACAATAATATAGAAACTATAACATTACAGAACAGACTCAGAGACTGACTCTTTTTATTTGAGAAGCTTTTTTCACATTCATAAACTTTGACATCGCTGACTAGATTAAATGAAGACGAGTTAACAGCAGACATCTCAGTCGATCGATGATCATTATGATAATGTCTATTTCATGAAGAAATTAGGTTTTAAATTTCATTCGTAATAATGACGAGCTGATTTAGGGTCATGATGGAGTGACTCGTTTGGGGGAATTGAGCTACTCCGAGCACAGCATGATTAATGACCTCAGAGTTCTAGCTATGAATCATGATTTAAGAAACATGAATTCATGAATTCTGTAAATCGACAAAATGCATTTTCATTTCTTTCTCGATTGAAGCAAATCCCCATGCTTTTGCTGTAACAGTATAATTTACTATAAACCTTCAAACAGCAGTGAATTCTGCATTTTTAAAAACTTTATTTATATATTTGTTTTATGTGAGATTTCATTGTTCCCATCTTGTTTGCTGGTTATAATCAGTTTCAAGTGGAGCAGCTAAGCCCAAAGCAGTCTGTAAAAACTGTGTGTGTATGTGTGTGTGTGTGATAGGAACTACACCGTGGTGAACGCAGCCAAAGGTCAGATGGAGGTGAAGCGAATGCCGTGCCCAGGATCACGCCTCAGCTGTCAGTTGAAGACAGAGAACACCCTGTGGACCGCGACTGAGGTAAACTTCTGGGAAATGTAGTTTATCCAAGCTCCTCTTTTCAGCATGTTTTCATGGAAATGCTATAATCTCATTTAGCTTCTTCAGTCAAAAACCACAACCAAAAACCTTATATTGTTGCCCAATATATTACAGGGCTTAAAGTGGTTAAGTAGTAATCATGCAGAACATTTTTAACAAAGTATTTAAAAAAAAAAAATTAAGTATTTTTTGTATAGGAATTAATAATTATTTATGAAAATATGAAATCTAGTCTTTTTACATTGTTCGAAGTAACTAGTAAATACACAACGCTGTCATGTTTCATGTATAAACAGTGGTTTCTGATGTGTACAAAAGGCTTAGGATGTGGTGTGTGTTATATATGTGTCATATACAGTATATCACATAACCAGCTGTATCTGAGTCATTGGTTTATATGGCACAGTGTTTTGTGAAAAAAGCATTATTTTAAACACACAGGATGACGTCCAAACAAATCTGGATCGGATTTTTGGTTTTAAATATAAAAGAATGAAATAATATGAGTGATGTTAAAAATATAATGGGTGAAAAATCCAATGTTTTTTAATGAAGTTTATTTAAAAAATTGCAGTAGAATATTATAACAACACACTAAACAAACATCAAAAATTGTATTTCTATCTTTAGTATTTTACTTTAAACATTTATTATTATTTTAATTAATATTTTCCTACCTAGGACCTAAAATAGTCTTATAGTTTAATATACAGAATAATGCTAGAAAATAAGAATAGCTAAGCAAAGAAATGGCCCAGTTCACTAATACACATGATTCTGTCAGTAAAACCAGCTGATATTTCACATATATGCAAAAATGTTTGCAAAACATTGAACTCAATCCAAAGAAAAAATATCAGCTCTTGGCACCACCTTAAAATTAGTTCCATTCCGTGGGAAAACCACAGCCCTGGAAACACAGGCCAACACTGATGATGCACTGGAGTGAGAGAGTAAAGAGACTCAGTTTAAATCCTTTTGATCTTGGTCCAGAATGGACAGAGCCGTCGCCATATTGTTTAGCTCGAGTGAAAACATATACAAGTCTGGTAATGCGAGACGATTGATGCAGATCACAAGAGGATAAGAAGAAATTCAGAGTCGAACGCTGAGCTTGTAGAACTCGATAAATCACAAGAGGCTTGCCTGTTTACGATGATCACAACCAGTATAAATTACCACAAGAAGAAAACAGTGCTTCTGATCTGTGCATAAAAACATCATCGCAGCTTCATACTCACTTCCATTTTTGATTCATTTATCTGTATGTGAAACTCTGCACTTATTCATCAAATGGGCGCTAATTTGAGTGGAATGACGTCCAACCCAGTCTGCGTCTGATTCACTGAAAAGCTGCAAATGATGAATCAGCTTCAGCTGCACGGAAATGAATCTGTTCCTTGTAGACCAGTTGACCTTTAGACCCGTATTTGCATGTCAAGTCAAATTATAGCTAGATTTTTATTCATTTAAGAACTTGGAAAGATCGTTTATTTGTTTGCTTGTCTGTTTAAACTGCCGTTCCTTGCTGCTATAGAAACTGAGCCGAATCGAGTCAAGGTCCAGTACTATTGTGCTCAAGAAGGTTCTGAAATGTCATGTCAGAACTTCAGTGGAATAATCCTGACTTAAAATCACTGGAAAAGCAGAGCAAAGTAAATGCCTGGTGAATTTTTAGTGCTGATATGAAATAAATAACCTAAAAATAGAGATTTGAATATCCCAGGCTTGCATTTTTACTGCTAATGGCTCCATATCCAGCTGCTCAGCCCATTGCAGTGCCACAGTACTTAAAAAATGCACTTATTTCACATTTCCAGGACTACTGTACTAATAAAGATCCACTTCTGCCTAGTTTGCTTCATAATTTATATGATGACACTTTTCCATCATCATTACCTTGATTTTAGTTTAAGCTCCCTCTGTACAAAGTTTCAGTTAATAATGGTATTTTCTTTTTTTTGTTATTTGTACCACTGTACATAGTGTAAGATACATGATACAATTATCAACCACACTTATTTTCTATTGCTTTTGGTTATTTGATTGCAAATCGGGCATTAAAAAAAATGTCATCACTGTTAACTCAGATAAAGTCCTGTTTTGTCATCTGTTGTGCACTCTTAGAACAAAAAGAAACCGTTTTCAATTTTAAAATGGTCTTTCGTGTCATATACCATCCGTTTCTTGAACACTATTTATTGATTTATGTTGCCTTTATGTATCTAGCATTGATTTACAAGTGTCAAGTCCACGTGGCTGAATCAGCTGGTTCTTTAGTAGCTATTTGTCTGTTCTTTTTCCTCAGCCAGCTGTGCAGCCTCTGTAAACGCAGATAATTAATCTTGCATTACATGCAATTGTTTTCAGGAGCAGGAGGTTTTTATATACAGCCTGAAAGAGATGTGTCCCTTGAGTCACCCGCAAAAACTGCTCTCTTGTCCGGCCGTGGTCACCTGCCTCATGCTGCTGCCAGCAAGGTCAGAGGTCAGTATCTGGGTCGGTTCACACGCTCGCCAGTCACTCAGCTGGGCTTCATTCAGATGTCCAAAGTAAAAAAGCAAATGGTTGTCTGTCATTTTAGAGGCACCAGCTGTTTCAGACCTTAAGATGATTAGAGGGTTGCAAGTTCAAATCTCGTCCTGAATAGCCAGAATCTCGACCTAAGCTCCTCATCTGTAGTCCTGGATCTCGCATATCAAGCACCTTAGATAAATGTTGTCCTATTAATGGATTTACATAGAATGGAAAATGTATTTTAAAAAACTGCACTGTGCTGGATTCTCATAGCTTATTGGTGTATAATCTAATCTGTACAGCCATTTGTATCTTCAAGACAATATTTAAATATTGATCATTAGACTTACATAAACTAGCCAGTGTTGCATTTACTACTTTCCTACAATCACGTCCTCTGTGCACATTAGCTGCTTGCTAACTTTACCCGATTACCCCACCCAGGTATTACAATGAAGGGCTTCTTCAATGCCCAACACAGAGGTTTTTTCACCTTTCTCCTCCTCTCGTTTGAAGTGTCCAGAGTGCAGGTGTTAGTGCTTCGGCTCTCCGAGGCAGATGGTCCTCTCTACAGACAACAATGACAGAGCTGCTGTTCATCCCTCTCCAAACACACACTTAGACTCCCCTTTGTGCACTTTGATGTGGCCTCCACCTATGTTTTTGAAGCACTCAGGGTCAATGGAGAGCTTTGCCTTCAGGGCAGCATTAGAGACTTGAGCTAAACATTTTTAGAAAACAACAAGCTGAATAAAAGTGGAACAGGGGTTGGTCACAGGTTTGTCTTTGAATAACTGTTTCATAAATAAATACATTTCTGGCCAATTTTATTTGTCTTTTAAATAGTATGTTAAATATGAGAATCCTTGCCATGTTTTATAAATATTTTATTTTCAGGAAAAGAAATGTACCATGTATTTTAAAATAATGACTGTAATTTTATCTACAATTAGATATATTATGCTAGATGATTTGATACAAAACCACACTTTATTACCATTTTAATTAATAGGGCGTAATACATTTACACATGCGTACACACACACACACACACACACACACACACACACACACACAAAGAATAAACATGAACTGAATGACACAGACTTCAGCAATAATAGCATATGGTTAGGTCCTGGTTTTGTTTGCTGGATTAGTGGTGTCAGAGGTTACTTTTATCCTAGATAAAAGTATTATCCTAGATATGTAGACAAGTTCCTCAACCAAAAGGTTTGTTTTTGGTCTAATTTTGCCACAATACAATGCCTGTTTTAGTTCTTAGTGGAGTTCAAACACAGTATTTTGCATTGAGATGCTTAATTTTAGCAGCACTTCCAAACAGCTTGCTCAAAAATCATGAATGGTATTTAACAGTCGATGTAGAAACTTGACAGTTATAAGAATCAACTAAAGTACAGTTCTTAAACTGTAATGCTTCTGTTTATCTCCTTCACTATATTCTTCAATGTGTGGAGGGACAGCGTGCTCTTGGGTCCAAATCCTGACAAATTTCCAAATGCTTAATGCTTTCCTGATTTCATTTGACAAAGGAGTTTACATGTGTGCAGCCTTACAGTATATTTATACCTCAGGAAACAGGACATGGTTAAAGACAAATCCTGGGTACTGAAAGTATGTGAGATATAAGTTTTAAAGAATTGTAAACAGTTTAAAAATTGAGATTTTTAAATGTTAACTGTTCTACTGTTTCTACTGTACAGTCCCTACCACAGGTTTTTGCTGGCATGGCAGATGGCTTGATTGCTGTATACACCATAGTGGATGATTTGCCTTTGGAAGGTGTGGCCTATGTGTGCTCTCACACTGTGAACAAGTCCCTGTTGGCGATGGAGGATCTTGATCCACGTCAAAGGCCATACCCTGTAAAGAGCATGGTGCCTATACGCTCTGGCTCTGAGGTGTGGTACACTAATGGGCCTGGTGTGCTCGTGATCGACAGCCTTACACTGCAGCCCATTCGCCGCCTTGACCCTTACCTCCACCCCTCCTGTGTGGTCTCCATGATATCTGCCCCAAGTTTTAGAGGCGATGAGGCCATGTGGTGTCTAGATGACCACACTAACACTCTGCTGATGTACCACGCGGGTAGTTATCAGCTCTGCGCCACTTACAGCTGTGGAGACTTGCACCCTTTACGAGATGTTTTTCCTATCCAGAACCCAGCAGGAGTTACAGATGTCACTGTGAATGCTGAGGTACAAACGGAGGAAGAGGAACCATTGCCACTTGAGATTAAACCTGCTGTTTCAGTAACGATAATCCACAGTGAGGATGCTGGAACACAGATCCTCAACCAGCAGGACTCAGTAGATTACTGCTCCATCAGTTCTTCAGGGTTCAGCTCAGAGCAGATTGCAGGACTCACCCATATTGAGGATTTCAGTTCAGGGGCCCTCAGCTCTCTAGCCAGCTCCAGTAGCATGCCCTTCTCCACGGATTGTGAGGATACAGACAGAGCTCAGGACGAGCAGATCCTGGAGGAGTCTTCACCTCTAGAAAGTGTGGATCCAGCACTACAGAGCAAAATTCTTCCCCACCTTCAAGCCCTTAACATTGTTTCAGTCAAGGACACAATCTGGATACCCAGGTACAGCGAGTTTTTTATTAAATTTGGGTTCAGGGTAAGAGGCAGAAGGGGGGAAAGGGCTTGACTACTGATCAGAAGGTTCTGAGTTTGAATCCTAGGGCCACCAAATTGCCATTCCTGTGCCCCTGGGAAAGGCCCTTAACTCTCAATTAGTCATCTGTATAAACTAGATGAATGTAAGACACTCTGGATAAGGACATCTGCCAAATGTCATAAATGTAATGTAAATGAGAAGAAACCATTTCCCTGCTAATTGGTTTTAAGGTTCTGAGTTTGGTTGCTATTTTGTAACTTTAAAAGGAATACAAAAATATAGCTGAAGTCACAAAAGCACAAACCTCTATGAATCACCTACGCAAACCACAATTCCACCTTTCCCATCCAACCACACCTATTCTGCCTTCAGGTTTCTTTCAGACCTGTGGGAAACACTGTAAATAATAATTACCTCAGCCAGGTTTACAAATGTGCCAGGTTTAGCCAAAATGTTATGTATCATATGCTGTCTCTGGGTAGGTTGATGTGTAAGAACATGATAGAATATTTCCAAAACATAAAACGCAAGTTAACATTAAAAGACTGTGGTTACAAATCAAATACTAGGATACTTTTTTTAATGCATAGACAGTACATTTTCCAAAAGATATTTCCTCAGTTGGCATTGGTGTTGTTAAATTAGTTTGAGATCTTTTAAGCGTGAGGGCCATAGCATATAATTTGCTTCATGTTCACACTCATCAAAGCATTGACTGAGCTCTTGTGCCCTGTACTGTAGATGGGTTATGGTCATTCGGTAAGAGACCACCCCTATCAGGATAGAAATATTTCATCGAATGATGCTTTACTCAAAGTTGACCCAAAGCTTGCTAGCTTAAGGAAAAACAGACTACACTGTAACAGAGCCACTAGTTTATCCTTTTTCTGTGGCCCAACTGTAGTGTATGATAATTGATATAAAAAAAGAAATATTTCCAAGAAGAACTGATACTCATACGTGGGCAGATGGTGTGTTTGTTGGTCGGTCTCAGACTTGGGTGTGCTTTTTTTTTTTATTGTTTTTTTTTTAATTCCTTACTTTTTAAAAAGAAACTGGCTAAGCTCCATCCCAATTGTCAAAACCTGGGTACAGGGTTGTGGAAATTTCTTGAGAATTGATTGCAAATCCCTGAACAATAGGCTTTGTTTGTCTAAATAGTTATTTACTGCGCAGGGATTAACAGTAAGTATTGTTTTGGCACTGGTCATGGGGCATGCCAGATACTGAGTGCTTTTCACTGGTTCCTTAAACCAACATTAGTAGGAATGTGTTATGTCACATGAGAAGTAATACGATATTCGAAGGAAAAGTAAATAGTTTAAAGAGATAAGTACTTTGGTATTTTTCTGTACCTAAGGATTAATTCACCATACTGTATGTGGATAATTTTACTGTATGTTGCAGGTGCGGAGGTGACATAATGGTGATCGAGGTACAGGAACAGTCAGGACTTCTCAGAGGTCGTGTGATTGCTGTGCTCACTGTCCCAGGAGTGGAACAGTATGGGTAAGTGGCAATACTGCAATGTATTCAATCTGATCTTAATATTTGTTTGTGTCTGTGTCAGACTATACCTAAGGATCTTAAACCCGTCTTAAATAATAGTGATGTAAACGTACGATTTAATCACATTTACCATAGCCTGGGGGATTTCCCACTAATCCATGAGCAAAGCAGCTGGGTCTCGAATGAGGGGATAAGAATGTTCACATAATGCTATAACTACAAGTCAAGCCAAATGTAGTAAAAAAAAAAAATCCTATCCTTAGTGACTGCATGTTTTACAACAGGGTGTAAGTAAGAATAGGAACTTAGTATTAAAGTAGTATTAATGTCTTCATCAATATGTGGCCATTTTCCATTGGCTCTTATTTCTGTTTAGCAATTGAAGTACATCTTTGCATTAGGTTTGCATATTGGCTCTTATAAACTACTGTTATTGTCAGATATTTGCTTTTGTAGCATTGTAATGATGATGTTATTTCCAAGTTAAGACTCTATGACAAAAGTGTGTGACGTGCATCTGAATGAATCAACCTTAAAAATAGAAACTCACTTAAAAATTCATACAATATTATCATTCTGTTCACACTGAATGTTCCCACCTTTTGACCTTGGAGTCTGAGCCAATCTGAGTACAAACTGTGTGCTACGGACTAAATTGAGTGAGACAATGAGTTAATAAAAGCTCTATACAAACACGCTTAAATGAATCACAGTTTTTAATGCTGTGGTGTACCGACGTTTATCTTTAGAAAGAATCACTTCAGTCACGTCCACGTGAGTCTGTTTGAACTCAGTTTGGGGTTGAGGCAAGTGTGATGATTTAGACATTTAGTTTACACAGTGCTAAGCAGGTAATTACTAAGAGTTGGATGAAGTCATTTTAATGAAGCAGCTTCCTATAGTTAAAGCAAAAACTGATTGAAGATATTTTTAGCCGATATTATTATTTTTTTTTAGCCGATATTATTATTATTAAGTACATCAAACCATACATCAGTAAATAACTAATATACTTCTTACAAAGAATTTTATTCTACAAAGCTTTCTTTAGGCTACACGTTAAATGATGAAACTAATACAAAATAATAGATCTGTGTATCATATTGAACTGTGTAAAGATGTACCAGTTCTTGAATTGCACTGGTGTGGGAGACCTGGCAACACAGGAGAAATCATATATTCTGGAACCAAATGGTTTCAGTCAGGGTTTCAAACCACATCAGTGCCAAGCTGCCACTATTGGGGCCCTTGAACAAGGCTCTTAACCTTCTCGGCTCCAGGAGCGCAGTATCATGGCCAACCCTGCACACTGATCCCAACTTCTTAATGTGAGTTCTGCAATGAAAAGTATTTCATTGTGCTGTAATGTATATGTGAGAAATAAAGGCTTGTTCTTCTAATACTTGTGTACTCCAGCAACAATAGTGTCTAAAAACGAGTCTGAATGTCTTTGGCTCCTTTTAACTGAGTAGGACTGGATAGTGATGTCCAGCCAACAGTACTCTATCTAATTGAATGACTAGTCTGTGCCACCCCTGGTAATTACAGGTAAAGGAAACTATTCATTTGCTAAAGTGAGCTGCTTGTTCTATTGCAAACTAAATAAGCAAGCATATTTAATTTAGCATATTTAAGCTAATTAACATTTTTTTATGAGTGAATGATTATGCGCATTTAATGATTGAATGCTTTCAAATATATAAAAAGATACACATAAAATATTCACAGAAATACTCAAAGCATGGAAAATGGGAGGCAATTAAGCAACTCTGGCAATGCTGTGGGCTTCCCTCATCATGGTTTAATATGTGAAAACTTGTTATATGCCACTAAGCTCATAGTCCTGACAAGCAAAAAAAAAATATCCAATCACGATAAAAAGAATGAATGTGAATATTAATTCAGCAACTCAGCTTCAATAATGCATACAGAAATGTATCATGCTCTTGTGGCTCTTGGGGCCGTTTGTAATTATATATTTTATCTCTAAACACTTCAGAAATTGTTGAGAGAGAGAAGATGGAATTTAAAGGCCACACACAATAACCGCATGCACAGCTGGATCTCTGCAGACACGTGTCGTTAGATATGTACCTATACACATGTAGAACGGATTAATGATATTTTCACTGGTCGGTTAAGTAATAAATGCTCTCTTACTGCAGATGATACTGTCCAGAAACATCATGATCAGTAGTTTTATAAATGACAGCTACTGTATTTCATATATCCATCATAGGTTTAATCTAGCTAGCTCTGATACAAATTGACAGACAAAATGAACATCAGAATATGTCTCAAGTTGTAAAAACAAATCTTTTATCCAGCAAATATATTAACCTCATATCTAGGATTTTTCAGGTTTTCTAGCGAGACGTTCAGACTGTCTCTCCACACTGAAACTTGACTGGATCTAAATGGAACTCATTGTTGAACTGATGTGAACTTGTGCTTGTCTAGACAACAATACACTCACCTCTGCCCTGTCCATCTGATATCCAGCCAGCTGCAGATTCTTGCCAGCGGTCCCACAAAGCTTAAACAATTCTTTGTTTTTAATCACGTCATTAAGCTGAACCCCTCCCAATGCTCAATTACAGAAAACATCATTCAGAATCTGACTCACTGAGTTCTAAGTCTTCCTACACAATGATCACAAATGTTCTCAGTCAGAATTGTCTGAATTGTCTGTTGTCTTTACTTTACCGTTCAGTTTCCAGAAAAAAACTTTCTCCATGGGATTCTGTGTTTAAACCTTGGCTCTAGAAGAGTTACCCTGTGTTCTCTCATGCTAGTCAGCATAAAATTCACCTGACTAGTTTGTTGTTTGGGTGTCTCCTAAACAAGCAGCCTAAACAACGTGGTAAGCTTTCCTACCCTGTGCTGTTTCAGTATGAACTCAGTATGAATATTTCACTCAAACCATTGCATCTTTGACACTGCGTTTGTGGTTAATTTCCTTTCCCATTTGGTTTACTTTGGATGGATGCTAGCTTGTTTGCTATGGCTAGCTAAATGCATCAAAGAACCAAGGCTTGATTTTTTTTATTTTTTTTTTCCCCCTTACTGAATGAATCTGACCTCCATCGCTGAATGATACCCTAAAGAATGCCAATACAACTCTGAAAGTGATACTAAACTGTACTTCCCTTGTTGCTAGGCTGATATACTTAATGTACATATTTTGTACTCGATCTTTTAGTGCACTTTTGAAAATCATAATGTTTATGGTCACCTAACTATTACAAGGACATAGTTGTTGAATGCTTGTTGCATGGCAGTAGAAAGTTTTTACTAGCTAGACATAAAAGAACAACTTGTTTTATTGTATAAAACTATCAGAAGTAGTGACTGCCCTAGAGTAATGACTTAAATTTAGGGTTTAATGTCAAATTTAAATTCAGTCGTTATCTTATAGTTGATCGTGTAGTTTTTCTCTTGCACTGCCCATATATGGATAAAACTTTACCAAAATTAAAGATTTTAAAATATAAGATTTAAAGCATTTATTGCAATACGCACTGCATAAAGATTCAACAGTATGCAGTGAGATGCCGCTACCTGATATAACTACGATGGCTAGCATTACCCACCAAAGTGGATACAGTACGCTGTGATCCTTATGTGCTTTCCCCTTTCCTAATTTCTGATTCCACTGAAACTGACAAAAAAAAAAATAAAACATACAAAATTTGTTTTTCTGATGTATACATTCTTTGTCTAGCTTTAGTTTAAGTTTACAACAAATATTAGAACGGGTTTAAAAAAAGTAAAATTTACTATCATAGTTCTCTGATTGCAGGTGCCAGAGAGTTTAGTTGAGTATTTCAGGAATTGAACAGAATCTCTTAGAAGATTCACTCACGACAATTGACAAAAAAATTGTGTGAAAAACAAAAAACCTTCAGTGACCAACAGTTGCAAAACTGTGGCTTCTAACTACTCTTTGCAACTGTGGTGAGCAGAAAAGTATTTCATGCCTCACAACACACCAAACCTTACGGTACATAGGCTACATGAGCAGATGCCCACATTTGGTTCCATTCCTGCCAAGAAAAGGAATCTATGGGCACTTGATCATTGAAACAATGGAGTTGAAGACTAGAAAAAGTCCTGGCAACATTTTTTTGTCCAGATGTCCCATAACATAGCTAGCGTCTAGCATCAAACAACATATGTTCCCATGCTATGATACTAGTCATACTAGTTCAGAGCATCTTGTCCTCAATAAATCTGACCATCTTCCAAGAACATAAGTATGGTTGCAGGGTCATTTCTTAAGGCATCACTTTTAAGGTCTGCCGTAGAAATTACATGCTGTTCAAGCACGTAGGTCACCTTAGGTCGATAGATCAAGCAAAATAGTGAATGAGAGTTATAGTCTTCCATGACATTAAATGCTGAAAGGATACAAGACCGGCATATCAAGGTGTTTTTCTACTGATATGATGCTGTTATTTTTGCTGTCTGCTGTTTTTTTTTTAGACCACTCTTCGATTTTGCAGTGTCCAGAGTTATAGTTCATCCATTCTGTGCTGCACAGGTGTGCTACAGCTTCGTCACAAACAGCACCCGTTCTCAGAAAGCAAATATTCAGGGATGTTTGAGGGATTAGAAAAATAGATCATCAGGAAAAATAATGATTAATAAACATGTGATCTGCTACAGATGATAATCAAGTCGTGTTATGGGATGCACACGCGATTTCGTGAGAAAGTTCACCTTTTTTTTTTTAAACACTTTAAAAGGCTTGCTGGAGAACCAGATTAGATCTGGCACCAGCACAGTTTCAGTGGTTACAGCATATCAGTGTGATTTATGTAGGATTTCATTAAGCACCGGCACACTTTGATGTACTTTCTCAAAGATGAGTTAGAAGAGGGAGTGGACAGTGGGACATGTCTCTACTGCTGGATTCTTTGGAATCATTAAAGCCATTGCTCAACCACACACATACTGTCAATGCACTTGTAATACACATCATATCAAGATGTTTGATTTCTGTCAGCACATCATTCCTTTATTATACATGCAATAATGTGGACATGTTATGCCCGAGGCAAAGTTCAAGGCAAGCAGCAAAGAGCTTAATCCTACATTATACACACCATTGAATGGCTCATATCAACCACCGCTTCCTAAAGACCTGGCTGATGATATTCAGCAAATGAAAGACATTATTTCACAGCCCAAAGGAAAACCTGTTTAAGATTGTAATTTTTATCTATCGAAAATTAAAATATTTTATTGAGTAATAATTAAACATGACTTTTTTGCCTTGGGAATGTGGATTATGAACTTAAATGTTTAAATGCAAGAAATTCAGGAGACAAATGTTACAAAGCTAAATAGCTAAAGCTTCTACACTGATGTTGAAACTTGTAATCATATTAATACAATACAGCGACCGATATTCTGAGAAAAAGTGAAAAAAGAGAAACATTTCATTCCAATAAACACCAACACAAGCTGTATATTTATTTCTTTTGCATCTAATTTGACTGTGTGATTCATCCATTGATTTATTTTTAGGTTTTTATCCTGATCAGGTTCACAGTAGATCTGGTGCCTATCCTAGAATCACTGGGTATAATCAGGGAGAATCACCCTAAATAGGGGGCCATTTACAACCCCTTCACACCAAGGGGAAATTTTGATATGATATACGTCATACTCCACACACACAGCAGCTAAGGATCGAACTCTGGAGCTGTAGGATAACACCAACAACTAATGTAATAGTATTTGATTAATACTATTAATTATGTGAAGTGATTCTCATCACAGTTACAGTAATGCATAAAGACACTTTTTTGTACCCTAAAAAAAGCTATACAAAAGAAGCAGTAATTATCTGCATTGGATTAAACTTTACAATAGTTACTAAAACAGTCTAAGCATATTGAATGACCAATAAATATTGGTTAAAAAATTGTATTGACATTCAGTGGAACATAAATCATTTAAGAAACCTGAAGAAACAAAAAAAAAGATGTGTAAAAAAAGTATATAATATATCTAGCTTGTTCTAACCTACAATTCAGCAACAGCTCCGCATGCTTGGATTTTAGCGACACACCCCAAAAGTAAATGTGCACAAAGGAAACGTTTTGCGTCACTGCAATGTGAATGAATCATAAATCAAAGTGTTGAAAAGCAGTTACTTCTCAGCGGTCATTAGTGAAGGTGGGCACATTGCTTCTGAGCAGCAGCAGCATCACATTTAGTACAAATCATATAAGTGATGCATTTAATAACAGTAAATTACATGCAGCAGTGAAATAAGTCCAGGAAAAAGCTAATTTCACACAGCTGGAAGAAACTGTAGTCTACATTAACAGATGTGTTGATCACTGTACAGGAAAAAGGGCATAGTCATGTTCACTTTCAAATGGACTGCAGCCAAAGCAGAGGTTCATAGCACCCTGCACACACTGCTCTAGTTATAAGACCAACCCATGTAAAAGCCCTAATTCGCACACCTGTATGTAATTGTATGATGCTTCAGAGGGCCCTGATTAGCTGAATCACATGGGTCCTATTATGGTTCAGAGCTCACTCCACAGGAGGGATGATCCCCTAGAATGGGGCAGTTGGCCTCAGCTTTTTCACCAGTATCCCAGAAAAGAACATTTTGTATTTCTAGGAAGAATCCACAATATTTATTTCAAGCATTTTCAAGAACGTTTACACATTTACACTCTCTCTCTCTCTCTCTCTCCCCCTCCCCCTCCCCCTCACTCAGGGCCCTAGTGGAAGCTGCGCTGGTTGCAAAGGACACTGTTGTATGCGGCTTTCAAAACGAAAACATGGCCTGGTGCCTGGCTGTCTGGAGGGGCTGGGGAGGCCACGAGCTCGAGCTTTTCTACCAGTCCTATGAAGAGCTTGGCCGTTTGGAGACCAGCATGAGGAAAAGAAGGTAGCTGTGTGTGAGCGTGTGTGTGCGTTGCAGAGCAGAATCGCAGCACTGTGTGGTTAAAGGTGACTTTAGGGAATACACACATATGTAAGCGTAAAAGGACTCAACTATGGGGAACGAGTGAACCTGTGCACTAGATACTACACACGTACACAAGCCTGGGATTGAGGGCCTATCCTGGAGAGATGGATTTGGAGGCCTCGATATGCAAACAGACACACCATACATAGTCGTCATATGAGCTTACATACACACCGTCTATACATTTTGGACTGTATCTCCAAACACACACATCATTATATTGGGTGAATCAGAGGCATGACTGAGAAGAACTGACATCACTGGTATATTCATGAGGGAAGCTACAGTAACTCAGCAAAGGCCAACACTGTGTGTGTGTGTGTGGGTGGGTGTATGTATGTGGGTGTGTGTGTATGTATGTGTGTGTTTTTATGTGTGTGTGTGTGTATGTACGTGTGTGTATGTGTGTGTGTTTGTGTGTGTAGGTGTATGTGTGTGTGTGTGTGTGTGTGTGTGTAGCAGAGCAAATTAATCAGCAGGCCAAGACACTTGAGACAAGAGCTCTCAGGCTTCTTCTAACAGCAGCTCAGCCGTACTGGATGTGTCCCTGACATGTCACTATGGTATTTTTAATTATGCCTAGCAATAATGTATTAACCTTATGTTCTCCAGAGCATCTTCTACATACAATGAAACCAACAGTAATGGATTATGGGATTTAATCAGAACTTTAATGAGTTCACAGGTTTTCAAATGATTTGGTGGAAAATCACCATTGCAAGATTTTCTTCTTGCCCCAAATGTTACAGAGCATCCAAGACATTGATTAGTGTCTGACATTTGCGTTTTTCTTTTGTACCAAAGCAATGAAACTTTTGTAGATAAGAAGTAATGATTCTCTCTCAACCGAATTCTTTTCACACCCAGTAAATATTTGCAGTATCCATGAGACTGCATGCAGTTAGTTGGTAATATCAATAAGACTTGCTGACGTGGTTTAGGACACAGTACGACTTTCATTCAAGACAACCAGGAACACATTCTTTCCTTGCAATTTGGGATGACTAAACACTTAAGATTAAACACCCAGCCTTCCATAGTTGCAATTGTAAAGCAAAATTGATGATTAGACAGAGAACACTAACACGTCATTTCACAATCTCCCATTGGTGTTTAACTAGTTGATTACAGCTGAGTGTGAAAGCCATAGCATATGATTTTAGATCATTTTTAAACTCATCAAAGCATTCAGTGAGCTCTTGTGCCCACTGGAAGCATCCTAAAACAGACCATTCCCATGAGGATAGAACGTTTTCATCATAGGATGAAGGTGATCAAGTCCTTTCTATTGATTTGCAGTTCCTTTTCTTCTAAGAAAAGTGGTAGACCTAAACCATGCCTGTAATATAAATGCCCCTCAGAGCCACTGTTTTTTTATTGAATTTGTCAAGTCTTTTCAAAAGCAAGATAATATTTCTTAACATGCCAATGTTATTGGCGCTATTTTGTGAGGCTTTGGACTTGTAGTGTAGATTAGACTTTGTCTGTATTAGACTTGGAGCTCCAGTGCAAAACTGAAAAAGGCAAATGTTGAACCCCAAAAATGAGTTGGTCTGATTTGGTACATTTGGATTAGAAAATGGTATACATTCTTTTGTGAAATCATTTAAATACCTCTACACTAGTAGAAATACCAGCATGTTAGCTTTTATTACTGTAAATATGTAACTAAACTTTGTAAACTGTATGATATTTATTATACACCTGCATGTGTAAATAGATTGATACTGTACTGTACATTTGAATAAAACTGTATCAGACTTTTTTTTGTATTCTTCTATTATTGACATAATAATAAAAAAAACATTGTTAATGACAAAAGCTTACATAACACAAGACACAGATTGTGTGTAACTGCATTTACAAATGTACAACAAAGCCCCTGTTTGGAACTTAGTGTCATTTAAGGTAGTTTTCACACTAAATATGTAAGGAAGAAGATAATAGGGAATGGTGTTATAGGAACAGAATCAATAATTTGGCATTACATTTACAGCATTTGGCAGATGCCCTTATCCAGAGCGACTTACATTATTTCATATTTATACAACTGAGCAATTTAGGGTTAAGGGCCTTGCTCAGGGACCCAGCAGTGGCATCTTAGTGGACCTGGGATCGAACTCACAACGTTCTGATTGGTAGCCCAAGACCTTAACCACTAGGCTACCACATGCATTGTGAAGCCAATGTGTGTGTTTGCTTGAATAGACTCACTGTAAACGGACAGGTGAAGACTGGAATTATTCTGGTGAAATGTGAAAAAAAAATGGTGATTTTTGTTTAAACTGTTCAAACTATGTGAGTTTGTGCCCATGATAGCCTCAGATTCCTATTCTTGGCTGACCAGCATGAAGCCTGATATGCTTTTCTGCTTTTGTAGCTCCTCTTCAATGTTTGATGTTTTGTGTATGCTGAGATACTTTTCTGCTCACCACAGTTGTACAGAGTTATTATACAGGTTACAATATTTATTCCAATCTAGCCATTTACCTCTCTTATAAACAAGACAGTTCCTCCCACAGAACTGTTGTACACTCAGTGTTTTTATTATTTTGTTCTGTGGAAACTCTAGAGATTGTGTGTGAAATTCTCAGGAAATCAGCAGTTGTTGAAATACCTCTTATCAGCCCATCTATACGAACACACATGAAACGGTTAGTCACGTAGATCAAACGAGTTAAAAACATTCACCGATGCTGTGCTGTAAAAGAAATGTTATTAGATAGGTTACATACTATTGTCTTTATTTTGAAAATGGAGCACACCTTTGTCTGTAAAACATACTGATTCCTAGAGCAGTAAACATCTTTCATCCTATTCAAACACTCACTCAGAACTGCACATACACACACACACACACACACACACACCCTCATTACTGTCACACATTCACACAAGCTGTCTAACATGCCACACAAACAAGCACTGTCGTTTCCTTCCACGGATGCAGCATGATTGATTACTATGGAAAACTGATGACAGGCACACACATACACACACGTACACACATACACACACACACCTGTCAGGAATACATCAACACCATGACGCACATCATCTGATAATACTACTCACATAGAACTCAGAGAGCTCATGCAATCACAATAAACACAAACTAAAGTTGTGTCTCAATGCGACTTTGTCTTGAATTCATCTAAATGTACCAGAATTATTGTCTTGTGGCTTCAAGTGTTCCTAGTGTATTCAAGGAAAAACACTGCAGGAGAATTTCAATCCTATGAGTATAAACACACAAAAGAAAATGTTCTAAATATTTGAACTCGTGTCCAATCAGCCAATTTATTTCTGTGAAAACTCGGAGCGATTTTCAAGGAAAAAGCTGCCGATTCCTCGTAAAACAGGCCGATGGAATGGATGCCAAAAGTTTGCTCAACACTGGACATGGTGGCCTGCAAACAGCTTTATGAATGTGCCTCTGTATGGCACAGTTTGTTTTGCATGACACGAATTAGTCAAATATAATCTTCAGGATTTAGCTCTTGAGGCTTATCCAAAAACAGATACACCACTAGACAAACTGATCATTAGGAGACATGTTTGGTCCCTCAACTGTACAACTTTTATTTCCATTAATGCATAGTCTACATTAGCAGAATGTAGTCAAATTCACATATTAATTTTACAATGTGTGTATACTGTGATGGCTGGTGAAGATATTTAATGTTGACTTCAAGTAGAATTAGATCGATCGATAGATAGATAGATAGATAGATAGATAGATAGAGTATAATGTAGACTGTATCATGCATAGTAAGTATGTGGCAAATCATCACACACTCATTTAAGACAGACAGGGTCAATAATTTCTTACTTTTTTTTAATAATTTAAGTTTGGAAAGCTCTGTTGGTCTTATGCTGTGTTTCTCCCAACCATGGTAACGGTATATTCTCACTCACTCACTCACTCACTCATTTTGTTCCGCTTATCCGAACTACCTCGGGTCACGGGGAGCCTGTGCTCAGGCGTCATCGGGCATCAAGGGAGGATACACCCTGGACGGAGTGCCAACCCATCGCAGGACACACACACACTCTCATTCACTCATGCAATCACACACTACGGACAATCTTCCAGAGATGCCAATCAACCTACCATGCATGTTTTTGGACCCGGGGAGGAAACCGGAGTACCCGGAGGAAACCCCCGAGGCACGGGGAGAACATGCAAACTCCACACACACACAAGGTGGAGGCGGGAATCGAACCCCAACCCTGGAGGTGTGAGGCGAACGTGCTAACCACTAAGCCACCGTGCCCCTCTAACGGTATATTTTTACAAAAAAATAAATATTACTAAAATCATGAGTGCGATGCAATTGAAAATATCTGTAATCAGGTTAGATTTTCAGGATGACATTTTTGCCACCAATAAAATGAGAACCTCATTACCATTCGTCTAATCTCCAAGCTAACAGCTTTCACTTTGAAAAGCATTTGTTTATGTACTTGCATCTGTTTTATTGGCTTGATGCCTAAAGTTTTAAGCTCTTCCATGGTAGGCTTTTTTTTCCAGCTAACTGTAAATAAACATGTTTCCTTGCTACAGGAAAACCCTTTGGATTCAGAAAAAAATCAGGTTATGAACGTTGAGGTGACAAACATTCACACTTTAGAAAATAGACAATTTTTTAATTACGTCTCTAAAATTAGGTCAGACATTCTAACAAATGTGCCTCTGTTTTCACACTTGTATGAGATAACTAGATTTTAAAATACCTAAAGCTGTGATGCAGCACAAAAGCAATTACATTAGTTACCATTAAGTACACTATACTAAAGTGATCATTATTCTTGAGTACATTTGTAACCACATTACATTTCCTGCAAGATTCTGTGCAAGTTGCTGTGTATAGCAGAAGACAAAAATGTCTTACAGAAATGTCCAGAAAATGCAATAAATATTGAACTCTTATTGTTCTATTCTTTTCTATTTAAAAGAAATGATTAGATAACTGCTAAGCCTGTTTACATCTTTCAGTGTACAAGTGAGCCAGGACTGACACCTCCATTCAGAAGACCTCTAGGAATGCAGTTGTAGACCATTTCAGCAAATGAATGAGTGGTAACCGAAGGTTTCACCTCGACACTCAGTGCTAAGGACTGTCAGGTTCAGATGATTGAGAGTTCTCTAGGACACCCCAGGGCTCAAAGATGGGGCCCATATTACCTTCTTTACAGGCTTACAGTGCCGGATTTAGTTACATGTCTAGCCTCTAGCTGAAGATACAGGTTGAGGATTGAAAAGATTCCATAGATCATGGGTTTCCTCACTTCAGTCTTACAGTGTATATAATTATAAATAGCCTGTTAGGGACATCTTTCACTTGGGTTTTAAACAAATTCTTAACAATAGGAAAGGCAATGTTTTGTGCCAGTGTATTCTGTTGTAGAACTGGAGCTGCAGCAGCTGTGTTGAGATTTAAAAAGGACGCATGTGCATGAGGAGGGACGGGTGGCACTAATGGGGTCCATATGGCACAAAGTAATACAGAAAAATGAACAACAAGCCAGACTAAATGGACACAAACCAAGGTAGCTGAATATCAGGATCACAGATGCAGAGCACAGGGTAGTGTATGTGGCATGTCGCACTCAAACATCTTCAATGGACAGAGCATCATGAAGGTCCATGGTCAAAATAGGGAACATACAAAGGAGTGAGCAACATGCTGAGGGGATTCACGTTTCGCTTGAGTAAGAGTACGTTCATGCATCATTATAAGAGATATCACTTCTTCTAAAATGCAAAGCCAAAATCCTGAGTATGTATAGAAGCTCTTCATGATTGTCTAAAAATATATCTTATTCTGAAAACTGCACTGAAAATACTTTTGGTTGAGACACACGGAAAAAAATATATAAGTTCTAACCTCAGTGATGGAAAAAAGTATTATTAATAATAGTGGATAATTTTTTTCTATTCCATGCCAATTTGTTAACTGACTACAAACTAAATTGTTTAGGCTTATGCTTATTTTAATATGACACATCCAAGAAGTTGATCAAAGAATAACATTGCCTGTGTGAGGAAAATGTACAGTGTTTCAGCCAAACCCAATTAATTTTTTTGGCTATAACTCCACACATACAATATAATACAATATGATTTTGATATTCAATAAGTCAACAGATGTGGGCCAAGAATGCCATTAGGCTAAAACCCTGTTATAGAGTCCAACAGTCCGGGGATGTTCCTTTCACCACCTGGAAAGCAGTACAGAGAGAAATCTTGATGCATGTCTTCCTTGTGTCTTGAAGGATGGTGCCATGCTTATCGCTCAAAGGGTTGTTTAAATAATAAGAGTTAAATTATGTCTAGTTTAAGAGTAAGAACAAATACTCTTAAGTTCATCCACTGAGTTCACAGTTCATCCACTGAGAACAGCCATATTGTACATATTGAAATTCGAATCAAGGTATGTTATAAGCAGAAAATCACAATTTTATCCAAAACAATCATTGGCTGCTGGCCAGAATTTAGTCTCTTTGCTAATAGTGGTTTTTCCCGGACTGCTTGCACATATGTGAAGGAAGACACCCTCCCACACTGCAGGAGCATGACTGGGAAACAAGGCTGTAGTGTAAGGCAAGAAAAAGCTTTTGGTCCAGTTTTATCCAGCTGGCTCTGTATAAACTCTGCGTCATGCCCATCTGTGGCGTGAAGATGCAGTGACTCCATTAGAGCATAGCAAAACATAGCTTGACTTGTCCATCTCTGCGCACCATCATGTTTCAGGCTTAACACTAGCCACTTCTGCTCCTGGCTAATCTCCTCCACATGCACACACACACACACATACACACACACTTATTCCATGGTTTTTTCTACATAAACCACTCTTGAGCATACTGACACACATATTCATCAGCCTCTGCATCACAATAACTAGATATTTCTTTGCACTCCAGTGGTCATTTTTTTTAATTGCTCGACAACAGGGTAATATTCTGTGGCCAAATCTAATATTTTATGCCAAATCTGAGTATTTTCCTACAAAAAAAGTTACATCTTTTATGGATTATGAATTAGCATTAATTAACAACAGACAAATCATGTTCCTGCTATGACTTGCATCTTCACATCAGTGGTCTCTCTGTTAAATAAGTGTGTTTTTACAGAAAACATCATATCAATTGGTTGTTTTTTTCTTGAATAAACCACATCACTGTGTCCCTGAAAATGCTGAAAAACACTGGCAAGAAAGCAGAGGTAGGAAAGCCAACACAGTCAGCGTGGTTTGTTAATTCTGGCATTGAGAGTTAGCATCAGCTACATCAATAGATTTCATATTTGCTCTCATCTGGAGTTGAGATTGTTTAGGATTGTTTTTTTTCTACTATTCAGTTATTATTTTTGCTATGTATGATTATTTATATAATGAATGATCTAGCAGAATAAACCTGGACAAGACATTTATAGACAGATGGATGGATGAACCGTGGCCTGCAAACTTCATGCACGCCTCAGCAAAATGCCCTGTGAAAACCTGACAGACTTATTTTTAAACTAAGCTCCTATTCGTATGTATTGAATTTATGAACACAACGTATTTGTATTCAGTTGCTTACTTATTATAGGTGAATCTCAGAGGTGGGCACATTTAACACTGTAGTCATCACATTACACTGAAGTGTGTGCAAACAGGACAATATATAATCTCCTTTACTTAAATACAGCTCATGTAATGTCCTGGTTTGGTTTAGTCTCTTAGACGACCTAAGAACTTACTTTGGGTTTTGTGTGCATGTAAACAGAGCTAATCTCCATCTCTGTTTCCCACAAGGACACACACAAAGAAACTATTGAAGAGTGAAGCTGCGTAAGCTAAAAAAAATGTACACATGTGTTTCATTATTGGAGCTATAGTCAACTCACCTTCAGGCATTTGGCACAATTGCTAATCAATAACAACAAAAAAAAACTAAAAGTATTGAACGAATAAGTTTCATGAAAGCTCTCATATCACATGTCAGACTGTAGAAAGCAAGTAAGAATGAAAACCATGTAATCAGCTGCAGACCTGACTGTGAGTAAAGAAATCTTCACTGTGATATTACGTTGCATATAACTCAGATTGCAATATACTGGATCAGGAGGAAGAGGATGAATGTACTTTCTTTTATGGCATTCTTTAATAAATGATTATTTGACAGGAGCATGCAATAAAAGTGAGAATGATCTGTCATCAGCTGGTCTGGCCTTCACGTCGCTTGTATAAGTTCGTTTTTTCCCTTTTTTTTACACATCTGGATCAAGATAATACTGCAGAGAAATCTGGTATTTTCCATTTTGTGAATATTATATAACACACGGAGTATTTCCGTCATTTCTGCAGTCACATTAGTCAGCAATATAAACTAGTTACTATTAAGTGATGTAATTCAGGTTTAACTATGACTATAAATACAAAATGTCAAGATTAAACAGTAGCACTGAGTAATTCACAAGGGTCCCCCCCCCCCCCCTCTCTCTCTCTCTCTCTCTCTCTCTCTCTCTCTCTCTATATATATCTCTCTATATATATATATATATATATATATATATATATATATATATATATATATATATATCTATATAGTGCTCAGCATTTCCAGAACAATTGCGCTGTTGTTTTGGTGTGTTTTGTGCTTGGCCCAGGTGCAGATGCTGCTTTTTTGCTCATTAAGTAGCAGCTCTTCCAAAATGAAAAAAGCACACAGTCTGAAATCCACCATCACTTCTTATGTCAGCAATGAAGGACCGCTAATGAAAATGTGTCCAAGGACTTAATCCTCTGATAGCCAGTGGCAAAAATAATGCAGTTAAAGGTTATATTTCTAACATTAGGCTTAATTTATTTATTCGAATTTATAATTATACTTAACTGTATTGCCAGAGTCCATTGTTATAGGCTTAATGCAAATCAATCAGTAATCTTTTACTTTAATGTAGGTAAGTAATTTCCTGTTCAGTGTCTGACTAATAATACATGTCCTGCTTTATAATATAAATCTGCTCGCTAGAATGTGATACAACGGCTCAGTGGCTTTTAATCATATCTAAGCCTGTGCTAAAAAGAAGAGTTTTTCTTCTAGCTTGGCTTTTATTCACGCAAGCTGTAACCTTTACAGCTGTTTATTTAAAAACATTATACCTAAAAACTGAGCGCTCAAGAAAGAGTCTCCCGGGAGGTCTCAGGATCGATTCCCTTTAGAGTAGAGTCTCTGTCAGAACATTAGGGTTGCCATCATGGGTAGTGAACAGAGGGAGGTCAGGGTTATCAATCCTTCATAGTAACAGAAGACAATATAAAGTGCCAGTTCTGCCATAACACCATACAACAACCCCTCAAGATGGGGTGAAACGAGTCCCACGTACCAGAGTAGAGATGCATAAGCAACATATCAAGGTTAGCGTATCTCACTAAAGGTGCATTAGGTAAGATTAGTCTATTAGTTTCTATATTAAATCTCTAATCGTTACGTGGGTTTGATATTTAATTGATTTAAGTGCACATTTATAGACACAGTGCAGTATGGTACCATTGGTGGCCCATACTGTGTCTATAAATTGACTGAAAGCAGCTGCATTGAAACACAAACAAGCATTAAACAAGCATATCATTTTGTGCCTATTTTGAATTTCCTGTATTGTTACAGATCAGGTCATTAAATTAAACCTGGACTGTTTTCCAACAGAATGGGACATTGTGCATCTGAGGAGGCATTGTTCATCTGTAACCTGACATGATCGTAAAACTCTCCCTTGAATTGTGTGTTAGGTCCTGATGCATGCCAGCCATGATCCACGCTTCTACTTTGGTTTAAACAATACTCATATGATTAAAGAAAACTTAGTTACTGTAATAAACTTGTGCCAGTGTGGATATACTTTCCAGTTTTCCACAACTCCGTACACAAGTTGTGTGTTTGGCAATGACCAAAGCCAACATGTCCTTTGCTGAATCTATTGGCAGAATAACACATTATATTGGACTTAAATTGCATTAGAAACCACAGTGTTCCAATTCTGAACACAGAATTTATTACAAACCTTCAAGCCAAATTTTGGGAATCCTGTAGGACACAATAGATGCACTTCTTGACACACAAAGACGAGGGACAGTCAAAGCTATCCATAATCATTTGATCATTTTCAACATTGTCCTTTTATTGATTAATAAACTGATTTATACTATTCATATTATGTGAGAATGTTTTATTAGTCAGTAGTTTATTTGTCATTGTGATTTGTGGCTGTGACAATATAATCTTAATTGTTTTGTAAGAAAATAATCATTACTGTGCCTGGCTGAAACATAATTATAAAAGTATTTTTTTTTTTTTAGAAATGTTTAGATTTAACAGAACCTCTTCAACTTTCGGTATTCTCAGACTGTTGTTTTGGTTTAATGGGCATGGAAACACAAGTGTAATATGCCACGACAAGGTGATTCTTTAACAATTTAAAGAACTTCTGGCACATCACAGTTCAAAGCGCACTCACTAACAGTATCATGTTCCTGAACACACACTTTATATGAAGTTGACGTGACAACTTCATATAAAGACAGCTCAACTCAAGACAGGTGATCTTGATCCAGCACCTAATGGCAGGTTAAAAGAAATAAAAACCAATAAGAGTCTAGAGACTACACAGTAGGGGTAGATACAATACTTCAAGGGCCACATACTCTTTACTAAAGTATACATAGTAAGATGCAAGGAATCCCCACACTGTTAAAATGTATGAAGCAATTAAACTTTAAAACATAAGTAATAAAATGCAACCTTTTTTTTAATCCACATAATACATTAAATCATAGCAGAACATATGTCTTATAAGATTTAATTACTGTTCTCCTCTTTTTGTCCTTAAAATGTTATTTGAACGGCATGTAACTAGTTTTTCAGATATTTGTGGTGACAGTTTGTGCTCAGGAATTCTCTTCTTTAAATTTTAGTGACTTTTGAGTTATTATCTAGTGCATTATTACAGATGTTGGTTTAAAGCTGGCTTCTGCTGCAGCATTTGATTTCTTTGGTGTTTTTGTCATATCAGTTTCTACGGAAGGCCTTGAGGTTTTACCTGGAACTCGACAGCATTGCAATTAACAACCTGATGCAAGCTGATGAATAACAACCATGACTCATGTGGCGTGACGGAGGTTAGAACATTTCTTTTGAAATCAATACTGCCTCCAAGAAAAAGAAATACAAACCCACACAATGTTGAAACAGCAAATTTGTAAGAATTTGTATGAATCAGCATGTATTGTATTCTATTGTATTTACACAATTTTACCTACTTTATTTTCCCAGATGATGTTTGGAGTTTAACCCTTTCATGCGTAAATGAATCCAAAATATATCAAGATTTAAAATAAATAAATGAAATGAATGAGATAATGAAGTTAGTAGCTCTTAAAAAAATAGAAAAATAGAATTTAGTATAGTATAGTTTCTTTCTTAAATATATTTGCAAAATAATAATATAATTAAATGAAATAATCAAACAGACATTCCTTTTAATACAAAAAAAAATGTTTATCGATTTATTAAATTAGATCTTTTTCTATAGAAACCTTTAGACAGAAAAACGTGAAGATTTGTTCCCATGTTGGTGACATCGCTAAACCAGAAGAATAGTTTACATAACATTACAGTTAGAGTGGTTATTTAAATCATATATTTCTTAAAACAATCGTAAATTGTTGGTTTTTGAGCTTGGACGACACACACACATAGGATCAATGTTTAGTTCTTTACATTAGTATTTAGCAGTGAGGCTGATGGGTAATAATGCAATTCAGCAAAGTTCAATAGTGGACCAGTGAACCTCAGCTTTTAAGGGTCTGTATGGAATGGATCAGTGAGACACATTTGGTGCATTGAGCAAGAATTTTAGCAATGTGTTAACTTTGAAATGATTTAATTGAATGATAAAGATTTGCATTACGGTTCCCTTAATTGACATTAAAATAAATAGAGTAAAAACAAGTCAAACAAATGAAATCAGACAAATAACCAGACCATAAATTCATTTTTTTGTATAGCACTTAACAAATTTGGGTAACAGAACACAACCTTATAAATGTCTTGCATTAAATGTTGTACTCTAGATGAGTAAAATGGAGCCAATAATGAGCAACAAGAACAATGTAATGAATATTTTATATAGTTGGCAAAATTAAGAAATATATTAACTTTAGGCTTGTTTTTTATTCTGAAGTTTATTGTTTCTTGATGTTAACTAATGCAATAAGAGATATAAGTTATGGAAACCTTAATGAAGTGTTATCAAAGGACATTTTCCCTACTTACAGACTTTGTGTAAATATTTAAATAGGTTTATATATATATATATATATATATATATATATATATATATATATATATATATATATTTTATATATATATATTTATATATACATATATTTATATTTGTTTGCTCAGCGTTTTATAAATACAATTTCTTAGTAGGTTTAGAAACTGGAGTTTCACGCTTCATTGAGTTAAACACTGACTAATTTGTCTCCCTGACACGATCCACTGAGCGGCACAGGGAGAGCAGAGCCAGGCTCGATGTACTACACTCCATGTGTTCAGCAGATGACATGTGTGAACAAAAAGTTCATCTCCATAGTGCAGACAGTTCCTTTCATGACATCTAGTATCTGTAACATAGGTAGCACACTGCAAGGACATGGGAAAAGATCAGTAATGCCATAGTGTAGACATTTTAGGATCATGAACATATACAGTGTACCATGATCATGAACTCTAATCCATCCTGTATCAAGTCAAGAGTCAAGTCATGAAGCGTTTATCGTCATTTCAACCATATATAGCTGTTGCAGTACACAGTGAAATGAGACAGCGTTTCTCCAGGATCATGGTGCTACATAAAACAAAGACTGGGCTAAGGACTAGTCCTAGCCACAAAAAACAGTGCGGGACAAAAGACAGTGCAAACAAAAAATACAAGACATTACACAAAAGACAAAAGACAATAAACAAAGACAGCGCTGACCAGTGTAAATACTGTATGTTCAATCAATATTGCATGTGGAGAAATACTGAAATGAACACAGTATTATAGCAGCAGTTACATGAGGTATTGTAAAGTATTGTGTAAAACAGCAATAGACTGAAATGTGAGACAGCATGTGCAAAGAGCAAAAACAGTGTGCAAAACAGAATGGAAATAGTTTGATGGATGTACTGTATATTTGGTGTAGGTCTGTGCAGTCTGTACAGTGTGTGTTGTGCTCAGTACAGTTCATTTCAGTTATCAAGGAGTCTGATGGCTTGTGGAAAGATTGGTCAGAAGCTGACAATTACTTTTCTTTAGCTAGTTTGTTTTTTGCAGACTTATGCTTGATGTTTCACATAACCTGACATGGTGAGGTTTTCTGTAGAGCAGAGTTATTTAGTGTCAGTTAATCTCAGTGATTTCTGGCACAGTAAAGTGTTCAGGAGTTTGTGCTTTGTGTTTTGTCTAAAATGTGACTTCATTTTATATCCAAATCCAGAAATCGGTGTGGATTATAAAGAAGCAGCACCCTTCTTAAATCAGTTGTCTAGATCAGGGGTTCCCAAACTTTTCAGACCGCGGCGACCCCCAATATTAGACTGCTGACCCCCCCCCCATGACCTGTGTTTATTTTTAATGTAAGTCAGCGCGGAGAATGTCTTTTCGTATAAATACGTTGAGCCAAATTGCATGAGTACGTCCAACGCGGCTTTCAACAACTGTGGATATTCCAGAAACCCAGAACTCATTCAGCGTCTTGCCGTCCTCAGGGTTCGGTCGGTTGAAAGGTCTATCAGCACATCTTCCATATCTGACGCGAGATGATTTGCCGTGGTTACACTGAATGGTGACCTTAACTGTCGTAATTAATCGGAGCAAACAAAGTTTTATTTCCAGTTTATTTTAATTATCCTAAATTTATACTCGCATCATTACAACCTTTTTTAACATATAAAAAAATAATAATAAATACAAATAAAAAAATAAATAAAGATTCTAGAAATCATCTCACGACCCCCCGCGCCCCACTCCGCGACCCCCACTTTGGGAACTGCTGGTCTAGATGAGGCGCTGGGGTAGTTACTCTAAAAATGTTGATGATAATAATGGACAAAAAAAGGAAATCAAATGTATGAAGTGGAATTGTGGTTATTTATCAAGAATTTATAAGGACAAATGAATATATTTAGGCCACAAGTGAGGATTACTAGGTATCTTGTGAGTTCATAACTGAATAGGTTGAGAGGACATAATACAAGCCACCAGTTAATTATTTGGGGAACAAATAAAAAAAATATATATATATATATAAATAAAAACTCATAAACTCTACTCAAGTTGAGAATGTGCTTAATGCTATATACAGTACATGTCAACACCAGTGATTCCAGTATGTATGTGTAAGTGTATGAAAGTGTATAATTATCAATTATCTTCATGCTTCGGTTCCTGTGGGAGAGTGGTGTAATTCATTCTCTCTCTCTCTCTCTCTCTCTCTCTCTCTCAACCCAATATACCACATTTTTTTGAAGAGCTGAAATAGAGCTTGAGAAGCCAAACTCACACCCTTAATATACACTTTGTGGGCAAAAGTATGTGGACGCCTGACCATGACACCCACATGTGCTTTTTAAGCATCCCCTTCCAGATTACGTTCCCTGTTACTGTAATAATACTCTCCACACTTCTAAGAAGGCTTTCCACTAGATACTGGAGTGTGGTTGTGGGACTTGTGCTCATTCAGCAAAAAAGAACAGTAGTGATATCAGGCACTGGTGTTGTGTGAGGAAGTCTGGGATGATGATTTGTCTAAGAAACGATTTCTAGAAAGAATTGATAATAAAAATGGAAAGTGCTAAATGTGTCATTTATATATAGGCAAGAAAAGAAAAAACTTTATATATGGGATGATTCTTAATCAAATACAAATAATATAAGGTCATTTGCCCATATTCAAGAAATTTCACTTGTAGAGATATAATAATTTTGTCTTAAAAATAACCAGCATATCACCTCAGAGGCTCCATACGTTGCATGCATAACAGTATTATTGATGTTTCATATTTTTCTAATATGCTCTAACTGCCCTGGTTGAGGGATTAACTCTCAGCACCAATCCTAAGCCTGGAGGAAATGCGAGGGTGGCACCAGGAAGGTTATCAGTCACAAAACCTGATCCAAAAGTGTTCATCAATACCACAACATCTAAATCATGAGTCATGCTTTTATGCTACACACTGAGAGAATATCAAAGGATAAGAACTATGAGCTTGTGCCACAGTGATCAGGAAACGTCTTTGTTATCATGAAGTCTGAGTGTTGGGTATGATGCAGGAACAACATGCAACATCTGATCAACATCAACATAAGGCAGCGGTTCAGAAATATATTGTGTGCTGCTTCAGACAGATTCATTCCCAGTAACAGAAGGTTATATTTTCCTCCAGTGGAATCCACAGTGATATTTTAAGAGAAAATCAGAGTTAATTTTCCACAGTAAGAAAGGCAATAAAATCTCAATTTTGGCATACCTATCTTAATCACAGTATTTAGTAATGAAACTTCACAATAAAACTTGAGTGTAATATATTGTAAAAGACTGTGGCAGCATTATGTGATAACAGTTCCAAAATGTGCTTCACAACATCTGATGTTCAAAAGTTTCTTCCATCAGGAAACAGGCGATTTATGAAAGCCATGTGAAAACACAGCATGGTCGTATATCAAAACCTTCCAGTCAGGAATAAATGGTTACTCTGTTGAATTTGATAGAAAAGGTGAAATAGCACAAAAAGAAATGCACCATGGCAAGTTAGAAAATGTCATATTTAACCATCATGGATAAAAGCTCTCAGATCTAAATTTTAGTGACACCTGAAAAAAGTGATATCGGCAGACAAATCACTGGTGTCTGTTGCCTGCAATTTTACACGATTACATGCTTTGATTTTTTTGCCCTCAAATTAAAAAACATGAAAATGGGTCTTTCATCTTTACTGATTTTCTCTGGTGTAATGCAAATCAGGCTCAAAACACATTTGTTGAAATGATGTGTGTGTGTGTGTGTGTGTATGTGGGCGGGTTGCAGTCAGATGTTGATTGTGTCCTTGAAACCATTGCCATGGAATCTGGCACTGGCTTTATTCCTAGCAGGGTGGATAACAGAGGCATGCTGATGGACATCAACAAAGAAAAGCAGCTCTAAGATTCAGTTTTACAACATGGAATGAAGAGCTGTATTGAAAATGCACCTATTGTTCGTGTGGATCTAAAAATCTACTTCCCAAAAACAGTTTATGCCTAAATCTAATCTCACCTGAATGCTGTAGACGCGTCAATGAACGGCTGCTTATTCTCAACATGCTCACACATACATTGCTCAAAAGCGCTTGTTTACACCACTGCACTTGACTATATAGCGTGCAGGTCTAAAAGGGAAATGATTTATATTCGCACTCTCTGCCGTCACCCAGATGAGTATGTCTTCCTTTTTGAATCTGGTTTCTCTCAAAGTTTCTCACGTCAGGGAGTTTTTCTTTGCACCATCACCTCTGGCTTGCTCATTAGGGATAACTCTTTAGGGATTACTTCTTCTGGTCATCTCAGGCTGTTTGTTTTTGTCACATCTGCCTCTATCTTGGTCTTTAGTAACCTAAATTCATTTATCTAAAGCTCTAGTACTGTGAAAATTCTGTCTGGTCCTCGATTGTGGCAGTTATGTGCTTCATTCATCCATTTTGTTTAAAAGTACACCTCAGGAACAAGGGAACAGAGTGAAGGATAGGAGACCCTATAACAGGGGTCTTCAATCTTGTTCACACAGGGCTGGCGTGGCTTCAGGCTTTCATTCCATCACCTGTTTCCACTTGTTTAATCAGTTCATCATGAGCTCCAATCAACTAGCAAGTGCCTCCTATTTAAGTAGAATGAAGGCCTCCAGCCACACTGGCTCTTTGCGGATATGACTGATCAATCATTAGCCAATTGCCTTGAGGAGTCGGCAACCTAACAGCATCCAACCTACAGACGAAAGTCATGTAGAGATACATCAGTATAAAGCTAGTCTCATTACTGAAACAAAAATTCATTCATTTCTCTTGGTCAGGGTTGTGGTCACACTTGCACCTTAAAGCAATTTAGAAATTGCCAAGACACATACTGGTATGTTTTTGGGAGGAAGGAGGAAACCCACCCAGACATGGAAAGAACATGTGAATCTCCACACAGAAACCAGAGCCCAGGATCAACCTGGGATTCTATCTTGAAGTAATTCAGAGCCTTATTTCAGTTGTGACGACTCTATGGAGAAAAAACCGCAGGACTATCAGAGAGCCACAGACGGCAAAAGCCATTACATCTTTTTTTTTTTTTTTTTTTTTTTTTACACAGTTTTACTTTTTGGTTTCACTGAGCATCTTAAAGTGGCTATAGATTGTCTTCATCTGCAGACTCAAATGTTCTTGTAGAATAGAGGATTTTCTGGACTGTTCCCTCAAAGTTAAAGCCCTTTTTGTAATCAAGAATCATCAACCTTGCAAAGTACACTTAAGGAGCCTGATTTATTTGTTCAACTAATGAATTTTTTTTTTTTTCTTGGATTTTAACTTTGCTTGGAAAATGTTCGTCACACTTGTTAGTTCCTTTGAATAAGCTCTATGTGCCTCTACAACAGTTTCATATCGTATTTGATCACTTTTCTACCATCAACACCAAAACAAAACCCAGACATATGAAATAGGGTGGTACCAGTTCATGAAAGAACAAAGCATCAGCCCCGACTCTGGCCAAAAAAACAAACCAAAATCAAAAGCTCAGACTTACGTAATGTTTTTTGCTTTCCGCACTCTCAGGATCATATTATGAAGCAGTGGAAATTAAACACAAAATGCAATACAGAAGGTCACCAAGTTCCATCAACCACAGATGTTCCAGGCTTTGACAAGATCCTCCAAAATTGATACAGCCCTGAATGGTGTTCTCTCTCCTACAGCAGCTCCCAGGATGTTATTTCCAACATGTCATGTTCTTGCTTAAGAACTTGAACTAGTAATATCAGTAAAGCAGAACACTGGCATGGGAAGCAGCGATTCTCTACTCTTTATTCTGCTCACAATGTAATTGGCAAAGGACACTCAGAACAGCCAAATCAGCAACAAGTTGGCCAATTGCACAATAACGCAAGGCTATTGTGCAACATGAAGCTGCAACTCGAACACAAGATTAGCAGTGACAGTTTCAAAGGAATAGATGTTCCAAAACAGTAAACTTCAAATCACAACATTAAGCTGAAACTGGAATAATTCTGAAGCCATCAGGTTTTCATAACCCTGAAACTTGGAACAAAATAATCTTTTATGAAAGCTTCAACTCTGAATGCCATACAGATTGGATTGCTGTGGTTGTACTACAGACATTTGGCAGTGAGGATTTTCTTCTATTAATTAGTTATACTTCACTGTACATTGATGTACAAGTCAGGTCCAGTAATCACACATTCTAGCAACTGCAAACAGTTGTTCTCTCAGCAGCCTCTTTCTTCTCCTCTCTTGAATTTAAAGCAAAAATTCAGCTTGTCTTATTACTGTGAAATCATGAAGACTTAAAGTGCTGGCACTAGGTACTTCTTGCATAAATGTTAAACTTTTCTCGGGGGGAAAAATAATCTGTTTACGTGGAACATCTGCTACGCAAGTCCGTGTGTAAGACTTTTGCTATGGAAACGATAACGCATTAGTATCGCAATTTAATATAATCCTGTAATTTCCATCACAGCCAGAACTACCATCAGAGCCGCTGTAATAGAAAAGTAATCATCGACATCTGACCAATCAGAAGTCAGCCATGCTGTGCTTTATTTCTAGGTAGTGTAGTGCTTTGTAACCCTGCCACATGATTTTACACAAATGAATCATTTTAGATGCAAGCCACGTTGACTGGAGAAGTTTATTCACCATTCTTCCAAGATGACTTGACTTGTTTAAATATCCAAAAGAGTGCAAAATATAGCTAACTCCAAGCCTGTACAAAGAAATGGGAAGGTTTTGTGAGAATGAGGATAGTCACACTTTTTTTTTCTTTTTTATCTGCTTGGCATGCTTGCTGGTTACCACTGCCTGCTAACAGCCTATTGGCAAGCTTCCCTTGCTGGCAGTTGTTTAAAAGTGCAAGCCCTGTGAAATCATTTAATTGGGGCTCTCGATCAAGAATCCCTTGGTCAATTCACTTCACGTCACTGGCCTTTTACAGAGTCTTGTGCTGAACACCATTACAGAATTAGATATTATAGACAGCAGGGCCTGTAAGATTTGAACAAACAGATGTACAGTTTAAAGGAATGGCTCCATCAAATTTTAATCAAAGAGCCAAAACATGGTCTCTGAAGGTTTTGACTTCAGCTGAGAATCTAATTTAGGTAAGTTAGAAAACACTTAAGGCCTGTGGTTAAGCATCACGTACACTAAAGCTGACTTACACATTTACATTTCTGGCATTTAGCAGACACCATTATCCAGAGTGACTTACACTTTTACTTCAATTTATACAACTGAGTAATTGAGGGTTAAGAGTAGGGTTGGGAACCGAGAACCGGTTTTTATTCAGAATCGGTTCTGTTTTTTAACAGGAACCGGAACCGCGCGGAATTTTTAAGTTTCGGTTCCAAACACGGTTCCGATGCGATGACGGGCAAAGCGCTGTGAGCGGTCACTTTAAATAGCCATGTCTTACCTCATGAATATTAATTGTTTTACAGTCACGCAACCAAATTAACGCAGCTTACCACAGAAATCAGTCACTCGTGCTGCTGTGCTGAGGTACACTTTGTGTTAAACATGTCTAAAAAAAAGTCTAAAGTTTGGATTCATTTCCAAAGCTACAACAATGAAGCAAATCTACCCCGTCTGAGAGGGTTTTCTCCACAGCTGGAGATACAATAAGCCAGGAAAGGTCTTGTCTTCTCCCAGAGAAAGCAGACGTTAATTTTTCTTCAGAAAAATTGCTGTTTTGCTAAGTTGTAATTCTGGATGTTAAATTTGATGTTGGATTTATTTAAATTTAAATTGATATGAATTGAAATGCTCTGTTTATATATAAAATTATATATAAATATTTAAAGAGTGATTAATAAACACAAATGGAATTGTTTAAGTATTGTGCATTATTTTTCACATTTCTTTTATTATGGATTCGGAATCAGAACCGGGAATCATAAGGCAGAACTGGAACCGGAATCGGAAAATTTCTTTTGATACCCAACCCTGGTTAAGAGCCTTGCTCAGGGGCCCAGCAGTGGCAGCTTGGTGGACCTGGGATTCGAACCCTTGACCCAGCATCTTAACCATTGGGCAAAAAAGCTTCAGTGTGCTGCCAAGTTTCAGTGAATATTATATAATAAAGGCGAGTTTCCTTTTTTTAACAAATGCACACTGGACCATCACATCCATATGTGGTTCTACCCTAAAGAAACCTGATGGTTCTACCCTGGTAGCATCACAGCTTGTCTTGACTGGAACTAAGAGGCATCAGCATGACAATGCTCCTGTGCAAAAAGCAAGATCCGTGAAGCTGGAGTAGAAGTCGTCGAGATTCCTGCACATAACTAATGCTCTTGTGGTGGTTTGATGGTCATGCTCCCTAGACTTAGGGAAAGCCTCTAAGGAAATGTGGAGGCTCTTACAGCAGCAAAGGTGGGACTGATCTGGAAAAAGCACAGTACCACAGTGTACCAAATGAAACTAATTTCATAAAGAGAGTTTAGAATAGTTTACTTAAAATATATACTACCTGCTAAAACCTTGCACCAGGGATATTGTCCATCCCTGAGAACAATTACATTGAATACTGCATACAAAAGACAACTTTTAACAAACTTTTTTTTCCATTTATTAATATATAACCTTTTTCCCAGTTGGATGGGGGCTAACCGAACAAGTACAAAATGAGCCCCAAACAGATGGTGTGTAACATTGAGGAAGAGCAGTCCATGAGTCCCAAAGGTGAGGTGATGGGCAAACTCCCATCCCTTTCGCCACACAGCATGGCTCCTCCATGGAGGAATGATCGATCAAGGTCCTGCAAATTGCTTTACAATATTAAAAGGTCTAACAAGAAGAAAAACAAAAACAAACAAACAAACAAAAAAAAAGTGTGCAGATTTGGTGAGAAAAAAAACAACAACTCTGTGACTATTTCTACCTGACTAGGAAAAAAGTTGGAGCATTGTAAATAAACCGACTGTCAGTACCTCATTCCTAATGTTCATGACTGCCTGAATACAAACACACCTACAGCAACTGTGCAAAAAAATCTTTGGTAACCAAATTAAGTGAGTATCAGAAAAACAAATGAACAACTCGATGACCGAGATGGATCAAACGAATACAATCTAATATACACGATGGCAGTCTGATAACGCTACACAAGACTGCATATTCAATAAATTAGACAGCGGGAATGAGTCGGAAAGTCAAAACCTAGATCCAGCAGTTCTGTTCACATAAGTAACAATTCAAAAAATAAAAGAAAGAAAAACAAAACAAACAAAAACAGTGTCATTACAGAAGAAAATAGGGATCGACAGAAATGCAGACATGGTTTATGGCCCTTAGTTGCAATAATTTAGTTATTTTGTCAGCTTTCCCAACAAACACTTGTGAGGCTTCCTGTAAACATTCACAAATAATACATTAAATTGTTCCTCTACACCACGTTTGCACATCTGAAGTCAGACCCTCATTAAAGTGAGCCTTCCTCTCGCACACATGCGCACAAACACACACACACACACACACACACACACACACAATGTGCACATCACTGAGGTACACAGAATACTTAGCGTCCTCACATGAGGTGCCATAAATACAATGCTGCTCTTTTTTGGGTTTGTGAAAGAAAAACACACTTTGATCTTTCAACGCTTGAGGGTCCATTTTATAACCAATTTCTGGCACTGATAATGTCTTTGTTCTTGTGTTTTTTGTATAGTTTATAAAAGGAGATATTTGAAAATATATCCACAGAAGTCTTTTGTTTTTATGAAAAAATAAATTAGGTAGCTGAAAACACCATAAAGAGGAAGACAGGCAGGTAGAGGTCCTTGCTTGCAGGGCCTATGCTGTCCTCATTGAGCCATTGTTTGAACTAGAGATCCTTCGGAAGCCATGGTCATTCTTCTCCAGCCACAGCTCAGCCAGCTGCTGTGTTGAACCATGCGATGAAGCTTTGGAGCCCAGGCACATCTTGTACTGTTTGGGATCTAAGTTGGGGTCACATATGACAGGGTGATGTACATGCACTATGCCAGTGTCTGTGCTCCTGAACAGTTTAATCCCTGACTGGACAAATTTGTTAAAGAGGTCCACATCTTCCATTCCCCACCCTTGGATAGAGACGTCAAAGCCACCCGCTTTAACCAGGTCTCCTTTGTACACACAGACAATGCCGAAGCCAAAGTGCCTCCACAAACCTGTTTTGGATGTGAACACATAGTGGTTGTTGCTTGGTACTTTTCCCGCGTAGACAACCTTTGGGTCGTACTGGCTAAAGATGATCGGAAAGTAGGTTTGTTCCCCTAATACCGTGTTTGCACGACAGCGCTTGAGGAAATCGGCTGTAAACAATAAGTCCACGTCACAGTAGAAAAGCAAGGAGTCGTTGCTGAAATGGGCGGAGCCGACCTCCAGGGCCAGGGCGCGGGAGAAGGGGCCGGAGACGGGCTCGATCTCCATGTCTGCTTTGGGATATTTCAAACGATACTCTCGCATCAACTCGATCTGCTTCATGCGCTCAGTGTTGTTGTCTGTGCTAAAGAGGAGAATCAGCAGCCTGACATTCTGGTTTGGAATAAGGCAGATCTTCTCAAAGTTTGCCATAAAGCGTACAAATATCTCATAACGTCCCGCCAGCGGCACAAGAATGTTGACTTTCTTCTCTTTGGGTTCTTGCTGGTCTGCGCTTGAGCCGCTAAGCTTGAAAGGCACAAACTTCTTAAGGGAGCTGGAGAGGAAGGACAGCGAGTCTGATCCCTGGTTGATCCGTGCAGCCAGTGCTTGAGCATCCATCTCGTCCTCTTCCAAGAAGTGGATCTTACTGAAGGTTTGCTGAAGATAAGCGTGTCTCCTGACAGGTACCGTCATGGTCTTCCCTTTGTGCTTTTTGTAAAGTAGCAACAGGTCAAGCACGTATTCGGCTCCATACATTGGATTAACCCTCCGGTAGCCATACTGAATCTCTTTGAAGTCGATGACTCTCCCTCGCGTCTTTGCATTGGCATTGATCATTTCCATAACCTGCATTATGATGTCGTCCAGTGCTATTTTCTGGGATGAGTCCATGCCACGACGTGGGGGCTGCCCATCCAAGGCAGAAAAAATGTACTTCCCGGTGAGGAACTCCCACTCAAGCACTTCCTCCCTCTGGTGTGGGTGAAAACGCATGAATGAGGGAGGCATGCCGAGTTGCAAGTCCTCTTTATGCACCTCCATGTTGCCATATCTGCTCATCTGCACGATTTCTCGGTGGAGCTGAATGGTTCGGTGGCGCAGTTCTGCGATTTTGCGGCTCAGCATGTAGCTGTGCAGCCGGTATTGATAAGGCGGGTTCTTGTTGGGATGGAGTGTTATGGCTCTGTGGATCTTACTGTTGTGCAGGTCCCGGATGTAGCCCTTCTTGTTCGGCTCATAGTTCTCATAAAACAGCTGCTGCATCTGAAAAAGAATATCACAGATAAGTTCAACAGACTTTTCCTGTTATTTCCTATATTCATTTATCTATTGATATCTTTATCTGTAAAACAATGGAAGCAAAAACCAATGTAAATTGAAGATGACAACTGGAGAACTGTTAACAATGACAAAACTGAATAAGAATAAATGGCATCAGAAAAATGCATCATCTCCATTGTTGTGAAAAACAGACTTTTGTTGAAATGTGACAAAAGGCATCACAGAGGGAGAAAAAAAAAAAAAAATCAATGCAATGCTAAGCTCATTAGTCATATTCCACCAATTACTGCTGAACTACATGGACATCCATGGGCAGATTGAGGATTAAACAAAAGCCTTGGAAGTCATCAGTCTCAAACTGACAATTCACCATCCTAATTAAAGCGCTCAGTGTGAAATCTTGGCCTTCAAAGGCCCTTGAGCTTTATATAGCACAAGAAAAGGACTACAGCTTCTTTCCCCATGGACTGAACCATTTTCTTGAAGAAAGTTACAGCACAATCTGTAAAAGAACGTGAAAATTGGACTCCAGCAGTGCTCCCAAATCCACTGTCTACTCACAAAGCTAGAGAGGGATAAAGTTTTAAGCTATTTGGTGCCAGTACCCTAGGTCAAGGGCCACCTGCTGGGTCTCTGAGTGGAAGCAAATAGTAATCTGGCCCGTCCTACGGTCTGCTCAGTTAACAGAGGCCGACGGCTCCAATTAGCCGACCTCTGCTTGCTTCCTCGATTACTCGAACATAGTTCATTAGAACAACTTCTCATGGACTGTGACCTGGTCACTTTGTGCTAAAGAATGTTGAGTAGCAGGTGAGGAAACACAAACCAATCTCATTTATGTATGTGCGTTACTCAAAATATACAGCCAGATGTGCAGGTAATAGTCAACCAGGTGGCTGCTAAGACATCTGAGGTGGCAGAAAACTAGATTCAATACAGCACTTATAGAAAGCTAAAAAAGATAGTTGGCGCCATAAGACTACACAAATTAACACAAAATACCCTGCCAAAAAGATCAAGACAGACAACACGAGTAAGCTAATAAAACATTGTGATTACTAAAAAGCAACATGGGTTTTCCTCTGATAGAAGCACATGGTTGTAAAATGCTGGCTAGGCATCAACACCAGTGGCTGAGTGAAGAAAACAGCAGCTCTTTCAGAGTTTGTTATTCTTGATGTTCAGCCAGAATTGGATCCATAACCACAAGGAATTCAGACACAAATCAATTAACATCATCAAGAAGGAGTCAAGGAGTATAAATATGCCTTTCAGTACTGAACCTGGAGAAACAGCGCTATATGCGACATCCATGGTTGTTTCATGCTAACTAGGATACTTCTTATATCAGTGTCAAAAGTTGAAAAAGAAAAAAAAAAACAAGAACTTGTACAAGTATTCAGTCTATAATGGTTTCAGTACATCCCGATAGAGAACATGTACGTGCTCTGACATTATAGCAGCTTCCCAGCACGTGTGCGCGGATTTTCCCTTAAAAAACGAATTCTTAAAACTTTAATCTGAGCATTTGTCTATGCACCCAGGGGTACTCGTAATGTTTTTCCTTGCTTAAATTTGCCTGTATCCTTTCTGATACTTTGAGACTTTTTTAATACCTTCGAATCCTATGGTCAACATAAGTATTTTTTATGAAAATATTTAAACTGTCACCTTTAGACAGCAGATATACTCCTGCAATGAAGAACACTGCTGTAATGAAAGGCTGTAAAGTTGCTTATGATTAAAAGACAGAACGAATTCACAGGCGCTGCAATAACATCGGCCTCAAAAGTCACTGTGCCTAACAAAATAATTTATTGCTAGCCAAAAAGCATTTTCATCCCTACAGATGAAGAAGCGAAAGTCGCTAGAGGAAAAAAGGACGGCGTTAGGATTTTACGCTGCATTAGAAAGAGGCTTTCGGTTTATTGATGCGGAGTCCAAAGAAAGATGCCAAAGTATTAGTGACATTTACAAAAATAAAAGTAACCTTTAATCTAAACATGAAGTAATTTACTGGGTATACCGATACACTTAGATACAACAACCTGATGAAGCAGCTTATAATAAAAGATCGTTTCGTTCCTCGGTTTACTTCAGGCTTTGGCAGCAGGAGGCAATTCGATAAGCTGCCATCTTTTAAGACATGTTTTCTGAACAGAACGTTTTAGAATAAATCGATATCATCTTAAATTCTTTTTGCCGGTGTGCTTTGGCCTGAAAGTGGTCTAATCCAAACACTGGAAATGACTGAAGTACTGCAAATGAAATTCAAATAAGAGGTCTGGGTTCAGTCAGGGAGGAAGCAGCTCAGGTTCTGTTCTCATATAAAACAACAAACAAGCAGACTATAAATAACGTTTGCTAGTTGAATGGGGAAATGGGGTAAAATGAGGAAGCACATGAAAGGAAAATCATTTGCACTAGTTACAGGAGATTTGCAGAAGCATTGCATTTTCTTCCAAATTCATCTAGGTAAACATTAGACCTTATTAATTAACCATACACCAATACAGCCAAGAACAGCAACCTTTACTTCTTTTAAACTACACACGCAGTTCCTTACATTCCTCCATACACAAACTCTGAGTACTCTAAAAATATGGGAAACGCTTTTCTGATAGGCTCGCTGTAAATTTTTATAGGAACACCTGTACCCCTGCCTATCCATAGAATAATCCAATCAGCCGTTCATACCACAGCAGTGCAATGTGTAAAAACGAGCAGATACAAGCTAAAAGCTTAAGGTATTATTCACAAATATGATCAGAATGAAGAAAAATAAGTCACACCATGAGCATGGTTGGTGGTACCAAATGGGCTTGTTTTGAGTATTTTAGAAACAGCTCTGCTTCTGGGATTTTCACCGAGAACAGTCTCTAGTGTTTCCTCAGAATGTGTGAAAAAAAAAAAACATCCAGCGAGCAGCAATTCTGCAGTCGGAACAAGCTGTGTTGAGGAAATATTTAGAGAAAAATGGCCAGACAGATTCAAGATGACAGGAAGTCTGCAGTAATTCAAGTAGTCACAATTGTAGTGAACAGAAAAACAATATAAATGCAGACGTGTACAACACGGGAACAGGAAATCCGAGGTTACAAACTCACCAAACCTAGACTGGAAAAAGCTCAGGTCTGGTTTGTCCAAATGTTCAGAAAGCCTGATGTGTTACTGATGGGAGCAGAACCTGACGTGGTCTTTTACTGTCGCAGATCCACCTGAACGTTCCTTTGTTCGCCGATGCTTTTCTGCTCAACACAGTAGTAGAGGGGATGTTTGGGTTACCTAATTTTCCTGAGTACTGGGAAACATTTTACTATTCAGAAGGCTGCTGAGGTACTGTTACAATGCCACATACAGTAACTATTAGCAGTAGAAGTTGTACACATCATGTACAAATAGACAACACACTTACAACCCTGTGACTTCCTCAATGAGTGGCACAAACATGAAACAGATTTTAGGGGAAATTACTTAAATGTGTTAACGAAAATTACACAACATGCAACTGTGCCTCATTCAATTAGAAATATAGTCTCAAAGTAGCAGTTGTTCCTGCTGTGATGCTGCAATCATCCAACTTTTACAAGTCACTGTCTACAGATTTAGTCAAGACAATCATCCTAGTCATCAGCGTTCGTGTTCAACAAGACACCAGAACAAGTTCCTTTGCTCCACTTCTCCCTCCTTTGCTGGAAAATACCAACTTCAAAAGAACCCATAAAAAAAAAATTTATACTTGAAAAAGGTTCTTGTTGAAAAACCCCATCATTAGGCACATTCTCTTTTCCCCAAATTATGTTCATGTTTAGGCTATAATTCTCTGTCAGGCTCGCTGCACGCTGCCTTTTAGATGTACGTGTTAAACCTTGTGTATGTTATTTCAGGGCTTAGGCAAGGCTGTAATAAATCAGAGCTCAGTGACGGACACGGCTACGTCGAGGTCGATCCTTCAGGGGTGCTCCGGTGTTGTGCCTCAGCCTGAAGGTAAAGCACTGAAGTGAAAAACCACAATTTATCTGTTACAGAAAAACACATCACTGCCATTCGGGCAAACTAATTGAAAAACGTTTGTTTAATGGGCTCCACTGTTGCATAATGAGTGCTATTTAGAGGACACCCCTTGTGCTTGTTTAAAATTAGTGATTTCTGTCAAGATGCTGACCTTAAACAATATGGGACAGTAAACACTCGACAGCTTCAGGCTACGTATAAAAGCAGAACTCTAAAGAGTCACAGAGGGAGGCCCACAGCACAAAATTGCACTTTTGCTTGTAAGAAAGATGATAAAATTGCACAATTATTGTATGCAACCAAGTTTTCCAAACAGCAACATCTGAGCAACAACAGACTGGAAATTAGGAGCTGTACCAAATGTTACACCAGAATATAAACTCGCACTTAAGACAGTGTTGTTGAAAGCTTGATACAGATCAGAAGTGTTGATTGTTACTATAGAAACATTAATACATCACCTATGCTGTTGTTGACAATGGATACAAGAGGGAAGTATATTTGTTTTTATGGAACATTTTAAGGAAGGAGTGTTCCATGATGTGAACCTGGCTTCAGGACAAAAGTTTTAGAAACTTCTGCACACTGGTCACATGACCTTTTTTTTTTGTTGTTGATCAAATATGGTGGTATAAGAGGAGGACAACAATCTAGGTTACTGGAAAATCTTCCACTTCAGCATGGTGACAGTAACAGTGCTGTGCACCAGGCCACAAAAGTCACAGCATGCCCAGGTATGATGTTTTCGTTCTTTTGCCATGCCGACTGATAGCAGATTGATAACAGACATGATGTTTTCATAGTTCTGCTATCACAACTGATAACTTCTTAATAATATTAGGAATTTCTCTGCCAATGCTTTGTCACAGTGATAGCACAACACCCCGGGTCAGGCTTAAGGCAAGATAAAACAGGCTGTGAGAAATGAAGAAAAAAAAAAAAAATATATATATATATATATATAAAAAAATATAAAATATATAAAATAAACTGGACACAATGCCATTTGTTGAAGTCTGGAATTATCATTAATTTATTCACACAGGCACAATAACAAAAACATTATTTATTGGAAAAACTATTTTATAGTGCTAAATTACAGGGTTAAGGCTTTTCCAATTAGCTGTGGGGATGCGTGTTCGTTCGGCGACAAGAACAGTAGTGAATTCAGGCTCATGTTGTTGTTCATTGGGGTTAGGTCAAGGCACTGTGCAGGACACGCAAGTTCTTCTACTCCAACCACAGCAAACCATGTCTTTGTAAACATTGCTTTATGAAAGGAGAATTGTCATGCTGGAACAGGTTTGAGCCTCTTAGCTCCTGTGAAGGGAAATATTAATGCTACACCATACAAAGACATACACAATTGTGTGCACGTCAACCTATGTGGCAACCGGTTTGGGAACAAGCACATATGGGTGTGATGGTCACATGTTTGCATATTTTTGGTCACCAGATATAGAAATAAGATCCTTGGTCCAAATACATAAAATTTAACCATATCCAGAGCTAGGAGAGTGAACACTAGTACGTGTTTTTAAAATTCTAGGTTTAAATGTGTGGTGACAATTTTTACATGACCTGCACATTATAAACTTTTAATGCACAATGACGGATGATTGGAGCAAACAGCTTTGACATTTTATGCAACAAAAGACACAGCTGATCAGAGCCGTGAAGTTAATCTCTCAAAGCTGTACCGTTGGGTCTTTCCAGTGTGCTGTTAGTCATGTCATGGTTTGTATGGCTATGCACTTCTGTGTGCATGTTTAGTATAGTAAATGGAAGATGTTGGAAAGTGCACATATCAAAAGGGATTATTCTACAGAGGCATCATTTTATATGCGCCGTTATGTCTGTTTTTGGGAATCCCACCAAGCAGTTCCCAAGCTTCACGTTCATCCCAAAAAAAAGAAAAGAGGTTAGTTTCTTATTTTTCAGCTTAAGGTCAGCCAAAATCTGCTAAACGACGACTCTATGGCTGGATCCTTTGTTTTTGGACAACTTTCATCATTCACTGTAATCAAACCTTAGGGAGAGAGATGGGCTTTTAATGAAAAACCAATGATTTAGCTGTCACCACCTGTACAACGGATCATTACAGAGAATAAGAAGTCCTCAGGGTCTCTCTTTAAAGAAAAGACTGCCTCAGATGGAAGGCAAGGCCATAGAAAATTGATGGCTTTGACTCTCACCTGATTATTTAAGGTCCATACACTAGGGATGAAGAATACATCAGTGCACATAGATTCTGAGTGCGGTAGACAGCAAGCAGCTCCTTAATTGAAAAAGCCAAATGTGTTCTGGAGAGGGGAAGATGTGCAGTATAGTACAGATGGGTGAGTGATGATGAAATGAAGAGCCATGCACTAACAGTGGTGAGAGGTTAGGTGCAGTTGAAGCAGTTGGGTTAGTCAGTGTTATTTACAATAGCAGTACTTAGTGTTATGAGTAGTAGTACATGACCCAAAACTGAACAACTTGCAGGCAGAGGTGTCTCAAGTGATTAAAGATTTGGGTTGTTCATCGTAGGATCGGGGTTTAAGCCCCAGCACTGCCAAGCTGCCACTGTTGGGCCTGTAACCCTTTCTGTTCCACTGTATCATGACTGCCCCGGCACCGTAACCCCAACCTTCAATGTTGTATATGCAAAGAAAAAATTTCACTGTGCTGTAATGTATACGTGACATAATAAAGGCTTCTAATTCATCTATTAAACGCTCTTCAATACACTAGTTTCAATAAAACATTTCTGGGAAATTTCAAAAAGTGTCCCTGATAAAGTGCATAAAGTTGAGCGCACACTGAGAAAACTTTGAACTATATTGACTGATTGAAGCTTCATATTGGCTACATCTAGCTAACCATAGTGAATTTGTAAAATGACTAAACTTTGATTTAGCTTAATGTTATGTTAGCTATGACTTTTTTGTAATTTGTTAGATGACAAGTGTTTCCTAAGTGTTCCCCTTACCTGCCCGATGAGGACCTGACACAGGCTGTAGACAGGAATAACCACATTGTCATGATGGATGTGGAATTAGTATTTTGCCCACTCTATATTAACACTTAAATGAAAGCATTGGATTGAACCTGGCCACCCTATTATGAAAGGTCTCGCTGACGAGACATTTCTAAATGTGTAATGAACCGTTAACGGAAAGGCTCTGCAGAAGTCAACAAAATTTGGTTTAATATGGAGGGAAAAAAAAAAAAGGCATGACAGTAGTATAATTGAATGCTTCATATTTAATGTGCAAAAAAAAAACAGGCTCTCTATTTTGATGGAGTGCTTGTTACTCAAGACCTCATCCGAAACCCACACAAATGATGCTGATGTGATAAGTGGAGTGATGAGTGGCACCAGCAGGATAGGGTTTCATTTCTGAATACAGCGGCAGCACTTAGACAAGGTGTACATTCTCATTCCCAGCTGAATTTTTAATAGAATATGCTGCACTGTGGCAGTAGGCGGGGGCAAAAAACTAACACAAAGAACGTCAAAGAAAAGTATGGCAGCAGAGATGTAACAGAATAATCTACCCATTGTTTTGTGCATCGCAATTTGAGGGAAATGGATCATCTGCACCTGTTATGCCCTCTAACAAAAGGGTTAGAGGGCATATATTCATAGGATCAAGTACACCTGATATCAGTACATTAATTGATATACCAGGCGTGTCCTGAGTCAACAAGGGTGTGTATGGACAAGGGAAAATGACCAGACATGGAAGGCATTCACACAAAACAACATCATATCAAATCAGGGAAGTAATCTGTCCTACTTCACAGTGACCAGTGAGGATTTGGTCTAAATAAACCAGCAACACACTGATAAGCCCCAGAGTGCAGCTGCAGAAACACTACCCTCTTGTAGGGTTACACAGTGCTGAAACTCTATCAGCTTCAGGACTCTGGTCTCAAGGGTATGCCACATGTACGAGGCCCATTTTGCCCATTTAGTGTTGACTGACAGAAGATACTGACGTACTTACATTTGAGCCGTGTCAAAGAAAGAAAAAAAAAACAAATAGACAGTGCAATCAGCCAATCACTAAAGGAAAACAAATCAATTCAAAGTCTTTAACTTGTCCCATAGACCCTATCTGGTATCCAGTCTGAAGTAAACAGATTGAGAATGCTTCTTGGTGTAGATAAGTAGAGATTCCTGGCACCATTTATGAGTTTTGGCATTCACACGAATGGATGACGCAAGCCACCGCTGTCCACTTGGTCAGTAAGGCTGGCTCCCGAGGGCAGGACGGTGTGATAACTCCGTACGACACAGACAGTTTTGCGAGATAGCGCAGCTAAAACACACAATCCAATACAAATAAGCTTGCTATCTAAATCCCCTCTCTTGTAAAGGGAAAGTTTCTGATTCTGTGCTTTAGCGTGTACTAAAGTGAACAGACACCACTGACAAACACTGCCAATGTCTTATTCATGCAACAATAGCTGTATTTTAGTGTTGAATTCTAGAATTAGGTCAAATAAGGTCACTCGCTTTATACAAGCCATCAGAGAAAGCATATTTGCACTGAACAGATTGGCAGCAGCTTATCATTTCTTAGTCAGGACATTACAGAGGAAGAACACAGGTACACAGATCCTCTCAGTCCAAGAAAATCTTTGGAACAAAGAAAACACTGTCAATAGCCCCATGGGCTTTGGCCAGCACTGCTTAGGTCTTTGGGAAACGAAGATAAAAAGCCCTTCAACAGAACCGCTGAAGTCTTTAGAAAAAGGGCTGGCTTGGTGGGATGGTGCTGAAAGCTTTCTCCCTACAAGCTTAGGGTTAGATTACTAACCCTGGCAAGCCTGCTTACTGCAGGGATTCCAGATCAAGGGGCTGAACAGGAAGTTGAGAGAACAGGAGCTACCATGGTGGGCCGATGCCGATCAGCAGCTTCCAGTCTGCTCCAAAAGAGGAGGAAACCTTAGGTCAGTCATCCCTAACACTATTGTGACCATTGTCTAACAGACACTAATAGCCTCGTTGACATCTGATTGAAATGAGCTTTTCAAATTTTCACAATATCTTTAAGTTGTTATGTTTAAATGGGTCGAGAAGTAAACGGTGAACTTGATACTTACCAGGATTCGAGTGAGTCGAGCACGACCTGGTTATCAGAGCATGGAATAAAACAAAAGCACCTGCACTGAAAAGGTGCTATGGAGCTCTGTGTTCAAAAAAGAGACAGTAAGCAAAAACAGTTAGCAGCTGGTTTGGATTTTCCAAAGAACCAGCAGTAAATAAAAATCCCAAACCGCACTATTATTGAATTACATTGTTTGAGAATCAAGCATGGTCAGAGTCACTTCTTACTAGGAATGCGAAAGGGGATGACAGACATTTACAGACTTCAGGTTATGTAAACCTGTACAACTGTATTTAACACTGTGTGATGTTCCATTCCAAATGATGAAAATCAACCAGAACTTTTAGACTAAAAGCGAGCAACATAATAGAGGCAGGAAGTGATTTTAAGTCATTTCACAGCAATGTGCTGTTAAAAACAAACAAAACCACTAAATTGTGTAACCAACTTGTGATTAGCTTTCTTCTGCCATTCAGAGGTCATAATAAAAAAAAAAACTAATTATCTGCAGCCCAGTCCTTTGTCTGAGAGGGCCATGATGCCTTTCAGATGGAGATGAAGGACAGTCATCTGAAAGGATGAAAGCCAACCAAGGCAGAAATGCATTAGACACAATCATGGACTGAAAAAAGAAGAAAAAAAAAAACCCTGCAGGTATAAATAATAGCTATATATACTTTGAGATAGAGACAGAAATAAAAGAGCTAGTCAGGCATGTGCCTTGCCCAAACCACCAATCATGGAAAATGTACGAACAGCCTAGGCAAATCTGACGCCGGGTCTCGTCTTTCCCTTTTAACTCTCGCGGAATTATACGTCCTTCATCCAGACACGTCTAACCGAGTGCTTTTGAAAGGACGTCAAAGAGGTTTGATTGTCATCAGTCTATTATTTACAGGTTAATTGCTGGTGACTGCTGCGAGTGCACACAAAATACCTGTTAATGTAGAATATTTGATATTAACCAGAGAAAGCCTAAAATTCGCATCACATTACATTCTTTTGGTTTGATCGTCAGTCCGAACCTGTTCAGTTTTAGACTGTATACCTTGTGTGTAATGTCCCTTAGCAATGAAAACAACACTTTGATGGAATTACATGAAAATTTTACCACAGAGATCCTGCTTTATGTAAAAAGATTTGTTTTAGGGATACATTTCCTTTTTATATTGATTATTTTTTTGTTCTAATATAAGCTTTCATATTTAGCGTCTTAATTTCCTTTTCTCTCGTGAGTGATATCTACAAATGCTCTTTTTGCTGAGAGCTGCCGCACTAAATTACACTGTCTTGTATACGATCGCACTAAAGCACCTTAACCTTACCTTTTCAGACAAGTCAACTAAAAAAAAATTAAGTAAAACATGTTGTGGTGCTAGACTCAACTTAACCATTTAAACTAGCGTTTTTGGAAAGTGCCCTACTTTATATAAACTTTTTTCCCTTCAAAATGACATGCACCACCTAAAATCTTAGAATTTTTAGAGTTTTAGAATTTCTTTTACTGATAAACTATCCAGATCCTTTCTAATATGAAATATTGTAGTGAGCTACAAGACTATAGCAGGAAACTGCTCTTTTATCATGCCGCGATTTCCCATTTGGTATTTTAATTCCAGGGATTAATCAGGTTCTCATCACATCTGTCCAGCTGTACTGCTCTCCTGCCATCCTGCTGTTCAAACAAACAGCGAGCATGGAGTGAGATTTAAATACCAGTGCTAATATCTACATGAAATCCCTCTGATGGAAACCTGCTGTGACAAGCCAAAAGATAAGATAGTACTGAGGGAGAACTGCTTTATCAATTCTGACAGAAGTCTATCCCACAATCCTCCTCTTTCCCACTTTAAAGATATTCAGCCACAGTGGTGAGAAGAGAGAGGAAGAGAAAACACCACATCGGTCTAATACCACAAATCCTATAACATTGTCGTCCCTAATGAATGTTTACGCCACTTCGGCAAACATTGAAGAGTTCGCATCGACAACGAATCAAAAGGGAGCACGAAGAAACATCCACAAGCGTCTGCAACAACAGCTGGGGGGGGGTTGGTTGGAAAATGGGGAAATGGATGGGTGGTGTTGAAAAAAGTACCAGTGAGAGTTTATATAGGAATAATATAATTTAAAGAAAGATGGAGACAAAGATAGAGAGGAGAATGGTGTTTTAAAAAGGCCTGATTATATGTAATCAGTCTGCATGTGTCTCTACCCTAAACAACTCCTACCACTCAGTCTGCTTTATATATTTAAAAAAAAAAAAAAAAAAAAAAAAAAAAAAAAAGTGCTTTTAGAGACCTAGCACATACCAAAGTTGGAGCGCCACAAACGGATGTTTAAACAGTATGGGACAGGTCCAGGACAGATTACAGCTGTTGCTTTCCACACAAACCCAAGCATGGACCAGCGATGAGGGCTGAACCACTTTCTTTAGTCAGAAGAAACATCCAAGATGAAGCGGTTGTAAAATCACTCTGAGAGAACCACCTTACAAGGCAATTGGTTCCTTTCTGTATATGAACCTTGTTTAATCTTTAAGCCGTCGAAATAGCGTGTTCATTTACTCATACTTGTAAAAAATGGCCCGATTCTATGTGCCTGTGTGATGTGAGACTAATGTAGGTTGAAAATGAATAAAAATAATAATAGATCCATGTTGTTCTTGACGATCATCCACCATTGGTTAGTGACAAAGATGCATTACAACAAAGTGACGACAAAAACAGAGCTCTTCTGAAATGAAACAAAAGCTGCTCTTCTCCAGTGCAAACCTAAGGGCTGGCTAATGGAACCTTTTTAAACCAATTAGAAATTTAATGAAAAAAGAACGAGTCTAGTAGCATTGTGTAATTTTAATGGCCATTATCTAAAGTAGGGGGGAAAAAATCATTCCAAGTCGAACCTGATTGAACGGCAAGTACGTCAACGGAATTCTGTAGCGGTATTGAACTCGATAAGCACCAAAATAACAAACGTAAAGCTTGAAAATGTAAAAAAAAAAAAAATTAAATTAAAACTCACACCCCAGATTGTAGAATACGGTGCAAGTTGGAAAAAAAGCACACCAAAACCAGTAGGAGAATAACAAAGGTAGCGGATAGACGAGGCGGCAGGAAAACGAGGCTGCTGCAGGTGGTTACATGACAAATGTTCATCCTAACTACACTGTAAATCTGTCAAAATGAAACCATGTGTGTTCACATGACAGATGTTGACTGGCGAAAGTTATACAGTTACAAACTCTTCTAACCTTGTTTTAGGGCTGAGATATAAATAAATAAATAAATACTGTTTAAAAGATGAGCAGTTTGTGGGGTTCCAAATGTTTAAAACAGAGATGCATCATGCTGACAGGACAGCGGAAGACTTCACAGCTGTCTCTGCACCCACAAGAAGCAGAGAGGAGGGAAAACATGGAGCAGAACAAGCTGTTACGGTCCAGGTGTCTTCACCTTCGGTCAGAAACGACAAGCTTGATTATGATCACACGTTCATTCTTAATCTGAAAAATCCGAGGACAAATCTTCCGGTAGTCGCCGACACGGATACTGAAACATGTAACCACTATAATAATGAGAACTCATGGGGGTCATGGACCAGACCTGATAAGCAATTAACTCAGTGTTGAGTTTTGTGTTTTATGCAGGTTTCAGCGCTCCCATAAAGTGAACTGTTCTTTCTCACATACAGCAGCTTAACTTTACATTCATTTACATCCCTGGTATTAATGTCACAGAAAGCACAGGTAAAGAAAGAAAAAACTAACAAAAACAAACAAACAAAAAAAAGATTAGAAAATGTCATGCTGCCCAGAGACAGCTGGCAGGGGGATAGTAAGATAAAGATGGCCAAATAACAGAAAAAGATGGGCTTGTCTTCTTGAGTAAATGAGGAGTGGGAATGGGGGAACATCACGATAGATGTTAGGAGTCATCGTGATGAGCAAGTGTCAAGGGGACAGATTACCCTGCCCAGGTTTTACACGCTTTACGCTCTACACTCGACAGACACTTGGCTGTGAACCCATTCTTTCTCAGCCACGGATGAAACATATGGCCTATAATTCCTAGACTGTTGAAAGACGCCGCTGCAGCTGCCCCACAGAAGCCATTACCGCCCCTGGACCAGCTTAGGACCTGAGCAGCATCGTTCGATAGACAGTAACAATTTATTGTCACAGTTCCGTACCTTTCAAATTGCTTGCCTGCTTTCATGCCCACAGCTGGAATTCCAAACCAAGCTTTGATCCACATGGTGCACAGGCAAACTAACTAATTGTGTTTACCAAGCTTCAGCAAAGCCAGCGTCAAACAGGGAAGCACAATGGGCGTCATGCTGGTCCTGATGAAGGAAGTGGAATGGGCACAGTGTGTGGCAGGATAATCTGCTTTTTCGCTGCCTGCCCTCATTTCATCACATTAATAGGTTAATTGCAAATGCAATTCATGTGAACAAAAGGCTTGAGGAATTGCAGGTGTAGGATTTGCACGGTTTAGAGGAGAGGGTGGGAAGGAAAAGAGAGAGAAAAAAAATGGAAGTCGGGTTTGAAATCTGTAGCCAGCTCCGTATTATCAGCCACCACAATATAAAAGCTCCATCCCAACCCTTTCCTGTTCCAATCTTTTTCCAAACCATTACTTTAAACCATTCAGAAAAAACAAACTCAGCCTTTTTTTGGCATTTATGAGCGCAAGAAGGAAAAGCGGCGACTGTTAAAAGCGAGCGCTCTCAAGGAAAACTGAGAGTCATGCAGAAACGTCTTGTGGAATGACAGCACAGCTTCTGATAGAGGTGTGTGTGTGTGTGTGTGTGTGTGTGTATAACTAATGTGGTGAGAAAATCTGCCCTCGTATTCTACCCTGCACAGCTCCAGATAGAGCAGTTTGCGACTAAAAAAAAAAAACAGATTCCTTGAAAATGTGTTATGCGAGGAGTCGTTACCCTGTCAGTAGAATAGCAAACAGTAAATCTCCTGACGCTGGTTGACGTGGACAGAAAGTGGCTCATCCCAGAAAGAGCATTAGCCTTTGTACATTCAGTGCTGCTCAAATGTAAACATTGTAATGCTCTTTTTTCTACATAATATAATTTTTTTTAACTCCTCACAAGTGCTACAATGCGATGTGTTTTATTAAAACAGATGACATGAGCTTTACTGTATATAATCACTCGGGGGCGAGTGGCTTGTTAACCTTTTATGGCTGCCGGGTTTATCCTGTGAAGCTCAAAGACTTTTACTGTATTTTTACCTCCAGCTTGCCTAGATCAGCAGTACGAGGTGTATATCATGATGCTCAATCGTAGAGCAGCCACTCTGCTGATCCTAGTCCTTTCACTGTAACAGTCCCTTCACCATTACACTATTAATAAACAATATAAATGAATTAATAAATAACACTGAATGACATGACTTCATATTCGCTGAACAAAACAATCTCTAGTTCTACCTTTTTTAATCAATACTTACTCTTATAAAACTGTACTCTAAAGTCTGGCATGCCATTAAATTAAAGGATGCTTCTCTATCTTGACTACATTTTATAGCATAGTTAGTCTCGTGTCTTGTAACAAACTCGCTGTGTTTTGTTTATATATTAGTTCTTGTACCTCTCCAGGGACGCAAACCCCTACTTTCATGGGTAGAAACATGATAGATAAGTAACAAACACACACACACACGTGTCCTGGTGTATGTTTGTTGTGGAGCCATGCTTCTCAGTGGAGACACACTGCCATCCAAATGCAGCTCTGGTCCAGATTGATAGGCGAGCAGAAGAACGCCACACTTCTCTCTGGCTGCCTTCTTCCATCTAAGCAGTAACGCATTTGGATGCAGTCCAAAAGGAGAGGATAGGAATGGAAGAGTGGCCAGCATTTATCTTACTGTCAGAACACAGACACTGTAGGCCCACTACGCATACTAAAGAAACCCGGTCGAAACCCATTCCAGCTATCGCTCTGAACAATACAAGGCAGCAGAAAGAGATTCCAACTCGTCTCGATATCCTTTTAGCCATTACTCTAGGAGCTATGAACTCCCAAACTACTCAAATATACATGAAAAGAGAAAAGCCAGCTTGTCTGATCCAATTCCTAAAAACAAAATAAAATGCCCGATAAGAATGTGATCCGTTTCCCTTTTTTTATTTTTTTTATTTTAATGTTTCTTCCAGACTGGGCAAGCCTGCTGTCTGCTCACCCACAAGACTAAACATTGCATTCCCCTTTGAAGGCTCTGTCTCTCTCTAAAAATACCTTTTTCAAAAGGTCATCTTTTCATACTTTCAGTAAAAAGTCTAAACCAACCTTGTTTGTTTTGTGAGTTTTTCTTTTTTTTCTTTGTAGTGCCAGATTCTAAACCTTCCTCTGCAGTCCAATCACACTCCTATCACTGCTCAAACTCCAGCAATTTGTCTTGCTAGAAACGGTTAGGCCCACCCAAAAAAAACCACACGCACACAGAGACAGACAGGCACGCACACACAGACAGACACAGACAGACAGACAGGCACACACAGACAGACAGACAGACAGACAGACAGGCACGCACACACAGACAGACAGACAGGCACGCACACACAGACAGACAGGCACGCACAGACAGACAGACACAGACAGGCACGCACACACAGACAGACAGGCACGCACACACAGACAGACAGACAGGCACACACACACACAGACAGACAGACAGGCACACACACACACAGACAGACAGACAGACAGGCACACACACACACAGACAGGCAGGCACACACACAGACAGACAGACACAGGCACGCACACACAGACAGGCAGACAGACAGACAGACACGCGCACACACACACAGACAGGCAGACAGACAGGCACACACACAGACAGACAGACAGACAGGCACACACACACACAGACAGAGACAGACAGGCACACACACGCACAGACAGACAGACAGACAGAGACAGACAGACCAGACAGACAAGACACGCACACACACAGACAGAGACAGACAAGACACGCACACACACAGACAGAGACAGACAAGACACGCACACACACAGACAGAGACAGACAAGACACGCACACACACAGACAGAGACAGACAAGACACGCACACACACAGACAGAGACAGACAAGACACGCACACACACAGACAGAGACAGACAAGACACGCACACACACAGACAGAGACAGACAAGACACGCACACACACAGACAGAGACAGACAAGACACGCACACACACAGACAGAGACAGACAAGACACGCACACACACAGACAGAGACAGACAAGACACGCACACACACAGACAGAGACAGACAGGCACACACAGGCATCATTGAAGGTAAATTGGAAAAGGGCAAGCTATCCAAGTGAGGATTTTATCCAACAAGACACTTCTTTCCCCTCTCATCACATCATTGCAATTAACATCGTGGCAGCCAGGAAGGTCAAATCCTCATGGTTCAGCTCCAATTTGGAGCTTTTTCATTTATTAAATCAGGGAATGAGATTAGGCTGGTCCAGAAGTGCTAAACCTTTTGGGTGATTCACTCAGGTCACCAACAACCTAAACTTTCATATACAGTACAAAACTAACACAATGCACTGGGGGGGGAAAAGAAAAAAAAAAAAAAAAAAAAACTTCAGCATGCTAAATGGAGGACAGGAGGAGACATGAATAAACTGTGCACAATTAGAAAGAAACAAGTCATGGTCTTACAGCTTTGGAGGAAAAATTGAGGCTTTAAAAAACAAAACAAACAAAAAAAAAAATCCAACCCTACTGACTGCTTCTGTGACAGCTGGGTTAACTTTTAAATACAGTCTTGAGCTGAAACAGGGTGGATCTCGTCTGGCCTTCCATAGGAACCCAGACTGCAGTGAAAAAAGCTTTCGGTCCTCAGTGTTCCAGTCTTTAATGGTGTCCAGCCTGCCAATTACTACAATGATTCAGAAAAAGGTTAAGATTGGACTGCTGTGTACGCTCATAAAAGACGCCGGTGGAAACGCCTGTGTGCAGAAAAAGCCTCAGATAAATCACATGCAAATGACATTGGTGAGAATCAAATCGCAATCATTCCGACTGGTTCAAAATGTGGGTCAAATTATGGGTTAAGATTAGGATTAGATGCAGCTAGAAGCACATGGTACCTTCCCACCAAAACATAATTGCTGTAGTGTTTTTCAGCACCACTTATTACACCATAATTCCATTTTAGAATAACAATGTGACGAATACTGGTCATGCAAAACATTTTATTAATATTCATAAATATGACAGTCATCTATATTTTTGCATTTGATCATTAGTAAAGAACTGAAACGCTAGCTGCTACACTAGGACAAATATAGCCTACAATGCCATGGTCATGTGACCCAACAATCATCAGGCAACTTGCTTAGCCATGCGCCGGACGGCAAGGACCTAGATTATAGATTACTTGTATTAAAATAAGATTTTTGTGGTCTACAGGTCCTTTTTAGTTTAAAGTGTATCAGCCACACACTAAAAAGGATATGAAAATGACCCAGGTGCTGGGGAGGCACCTCCAAGGGTAAAACCTTCATACGTTTAGGAACTAGGAAGGTGTATATAATGTACATTTAAGGAAATCTGATGGGTCATAGATGTAAATTGAGCCTAAACAAAATTCAGACAGATGATAGCAATAAACCATTTGTTCCTCTAGCATTAAGGTCTTAGATATTACAGTGAACCATCTTCACACAGGAGATGATTTATGTTTTATGCCCAGGGAATTCCCCATTGAATAACAATGACAAGCTGCCACATGCTTGTGTGTAAACAAACGTCAGGTGTAATGCCATGGCTAAAACAGTGCATAAAAAGGGGAAAAGATCACTGAGGAAAACACTGCTTAAAAGTTGAAAGATCAATAAAAAAAAATGTGAAAACATAGTCCTATAAATATGCAGTTACACTCAGTCATATACATATTTTTCATAGCTACGTGTGTCGAGATCACCATAACCAAAAAACACAAAAATCCCAACCCCAAATCCTTTTAGATTACAGGAAACTTGGCATAATGCTTTAAATGGGAGGCGTGCATTAAAAATCCCCTTCGTTCTTTATGCCTTTGATAAACCGCTTTAGGAACAGCATTAAAAACTTCCTTCTTGCCTACGGTAGGGCCAGGCTCACAATTTCACTGCCTCGTGTGGAAAACTGAAATCATACAATCATGAAAGCTGGTGACAGTCTCTTAAAAATAGCTTAATCTAAGCTCTAATTTCCTCTCCATACACACCGACCACAACGTCTGTGACAAATGGCTCACGAAGAGGCCAAAAACAAGTCAAACCGTCTTTCATTCAGCAACATTAGAAGCCATGACTTTTCCCACAAGTGCAATAAGCTGAACTGTCCAACACCTGAGAAAGAGTTTATTTCTTTGAGAGAATATGGAACTTTTCCATGCCATCTTAGCTCGTGCAGCTGAGAGAGAAAACCTCAGCCGAGCTCCCATCTCGGATTATCTGCCGAATTCAGAATGGAAAGGGGATAAGAAGGAAATTATGTTTAACTTTTAGACGTCAACTCGTCACGTCCAGCAGTACTTGGTGAGACAGCACTTTCCACAGAGCAGCGAGAAAGATGAGATGCTGGAAAATATGAGAGGCCAGTTAGGCCAGCTAGGCTTTCCCCACTGGAAAGAGAGCAGACCGACCAGCACACTGTTATTACTGCAAGAGCAGACGCTGGTAGTTTAAGGCTCTTTTATTCCTCGTCCATCGCCAGTAGCTTTGCCTGAGGAGCTTTGTAATAATTACCCTGCGGGAACACTTAATGTTAATATCCTAGCGTGTTTGAAGTGACCAGACACAAAAGATCTATTGACCATGATTAAGTGAAGGCACATCAACACGCAGAGCCTGTGCATGCCTAGTCATGTGGGCTAATTTACAAACCTGAACAAATTGCTTTAATTACTGCTCTTAGATGCGGAGCTTTTCTTGTCCGACACGAGAGACAACGACCGTGCAGCACAATGGCAGTCAGGAAAATGCTGGCACAACACAAAAGCTGTCGTTTCACTCATTCTTGTCCCCTATTGAAAGTGTCTGGAGAGAAGGATGATGAATTGCCACTGTATTGGTTAGGAGGAGTGGGACAGACACCATAATGAACATCTTTCATCAATTAATACAGAATGTGCAGTCACTGCGAGAACAAACGCCTCTCAGAGGACCCTCTGCTTGGCTGAGGGTGCAGCTGTGAGACTGTGGCAAGCTGTCAGTTATAGTATGTCATCAAATAGAAGAAATCTATCAGTAGTGCTAAGCTGATAGTGGAGTCACAAAGGAAACCACTGAAGGAAGAATGGGCAATGATGCCACTGACTTACATCAAGGGAAGTTCAGCACCAAGACTGCATTTAGTCATGGAGACAAGAACTATGGTTCACTTGCTTACACTGGCATTGGGATGGGAACTTCTCGGACAGCAATTTACCATTTCAGAGGTAAGAGTCCTTATTTTAGGCCAAACCAAAAACAGGCATAAAACCGACAACTCCACCTCCAGAAATATGACATGCTGCCAGAAAATTTCATAAAGGATGCAAATCTAAACAATCTATAAACAGTCACCATAATATTGTTCCCTTGGAATACAATTTTATTGCTTGCTCATGTTCTCTCTAAAAGTTCTTGTGCTGTCAAAATGCTCAAAAAGCATATCCCAGATTAATAGCACGGACAAAATCCCATTTGAGGACATTAAACCAACAGTGTGTAGAATACACTTGCCTTGAAAACTACATCTGGAGAGGTGCCTAAACTTGAAATGAATGACTTGACTTTGGAAACTGGAAACTGTCAGCACCACCTAAAAGGCTAAATACCCTGAGTGCAAACAGCCACAGAAAAGATCTGCGAGTGGATACGATCTTTAAATCTGTTCCATTGCTCTGAATAATCTCCCAAAGCAACAGAGCTGAACCTGCTGTAGGCTTAATTTAGTGCTCTGTTTACGTGGAGCTACTGGGTAGAAAATTGAGACATTCCAGGACACTCCATCTTTGCCCCTTCGCATGCACACACACACACACAGTAATAGGTAAGATGTAAATTGTAAACATGGGCAACCTGAGCTGGCTTAAATTCTGCACCTACTTTAGAGACGAACAATGAGATCATTCTACAGTGATCCCTTTGGGAATTGACCTTGCCCTTGGTAGTACTGTGTTAGAGTGGCATCCCTCCTCTATTTCTCCACTCCCTTCTCACAAAGCTGCTTGAAAAGTCAGGTAAATTTTGGGGAAAATGAAACTTTAGGAGCAGGAAGCTTAAGACTGCCCAAATTACTTCCAAAGGGATCCTTCATTGTGTGGTGAATAAGGGGATGCAATCAGCTGAGCTGTACCTCTTGCCATCTCTCTCTCGCTCATGCGATCTTTCTCAGATAAGTTCATCCCCAAGTCTGCTACAGCTGGTCTGATCTACTAAAGGAACTCGGGAACTTGGAAGGTAATCAAGGAGTTCAGAAAGGTGAATCTCAGCAGTGATGGCTGAATCCCACTGTGGCTGACAAAGGCCCCATAGTACTGGAGCAGCTCCTTGGGAAGCGTGGTGAAATTCAAACCTTCAAACACTTAGTGTTTTATTGTTGGGTTGTTTTACTGATCTGTGTCCAGCAAAACAAGTTCTTTATCTGTAGTTTGCCAACAGATGTAGTTACACAAAGTTTGTACATGTTCATATAAATGTTTAAATCTGCTTCAATTATTTAATCTCTCTGGAGCTACTTTTGTATTATTATGAAATGACAAATGATTTGGTGTGCATAAAACAAGCATGAATCACAATTTCATTGTTTTATCCTAAAGGTTGCTGTTGTATATAAAAAAATAAATAAATAAAAAAAAAGACCTGCTTTGGAGATTTGACTTTTTGAAGCCTGTGTGTGAACTTACTAGAAACAGCCCATGTAGAAGGGGAGTCTGTCATTGTCTCTCTACGTGCCAGAAACACCAGGGTTACAGATGGTACCAAGGGGTCAGAAGTTAAGAAAACAAAGAAATCCATGGGAAGGTACACAGACTGCAACAAGCCTTTTCACTCTATCTGTTTCCTAAAACCACCCACATGGAGCCCACATTCAAAGATGCTCTAAAGCTTAAATTATTTAAGATGGGTGGGACAGATTTTATTTACAAGTACATATATCCATACTAATACTCATGCTTGTGTGTGTGTGTGTGTGTGTGTGTGTGTGTGGGGTGTGTGTTTTTTTTTTTTTTTTTTACAGGGAATGAGCCCATGCATCTGAGGCCAGTAGGTAACTAATCTAAAGAGGATTTGTGACCGCCTGTTTGAATGTCTTGCTACGTTGGAAGAATAATAAGCAAGGGCATGTTTACTTTTCCACACTTGACTATGTGGTAGGAAAACCGGGGACTCGTTTTTTCACCTTCTCTGGTACGACTGTTCAAGCTTCTGTAGCTCGCTGATTAAACCGCTTGTCACATGAAGAAAAGCAGCAGCCGTGAAGCTAATACGCTAAAATCACTGCACGGATTGGGCACTCTGTAGTCTCTATGCACCCGTCAGACACCTTCAGCTTTAAGTCTATTAGGTAGTAATCGGGTTAAAAGGGATACGGACCAGAGAATGTTGTCAATCAATGCTCTGGAGAATACTGTTTAGACTCCTGCATAGACAAGCATATGGTACAACAACATAGAAGTGTCTGCATGTCAGCATGGTGGATCCAGAAGTCACAAGCATGTCACTTTCTAATGTAAAGAAGTTTCTGCTCTCACCACTTACACCACAAGAGGGTAACTGTTGTAGATACAGCATTATTTCCAAGTAGTGATGGTCTCGAAGCTAAAACCCAAACCCGCTGAAAACAAAAAAAAAAACATAATAAAAACAAAAACTACAGGACATTCAATAGAGAGCATTCCTTTAACACAGGCACTGGAAATGGCTGAGACAGACAGGATGAAATGGCACACAAAATAGACAAGAAGTGAAAGAAGAATGGGGCAAGCCAGCTCTAAACAAACACTGCAGAAGGACGTGGGGCATTTGGCAGTAAGGTGGAACAATGCTGCAACTCCTTGCATTAGTCGTGCTGCTTAAGCTATTCACAGCAAAGTGACAAGGAGAAAACAGCCAGACTAGACAGAGTGATCGGTGCAAGGTGATTAAGCAGCAGGGCCAGCTGACGTCAGCAGGGAGCACCACAAATAAGCTTTATCCCCTGCTTGGCTGACTGACAGTTCAACTTTCTCCACTTTTTTGCTTAGGCCACAGAGGACATGACCACCCACGATTACCAGCCGTAGACAAACTGATATACAGTACATGCACATATTCCTATATACAGACTTGATTACATATTCAAGGTGCATAATTTAAGGCAAAGATTCACTCAGAACTAAGTGCATATTAATATTTGGAGATTAGATTTAGTGACATTTTGGTCTTATCCATAAAAAAAAATCTATTTTTTTTTTTTTACTTTGGATAACCGTTTCTTATATTATCCATTCAATTGACCAGATCCCTACCTACAGAGACTGGTGTAACAGAACTTGATCTCTTTGAGTAGAGTGGACAAAGGACAGGGAGAAGGTGAGACAGCTGTACAAACTAAAAGAATGAAAGTTCCAAAGCTTCAAACTCTTTGATACCGCTATCTAGTCGAGCTGGGTGCCAGCCGTGCTTAACCTTGTCTGTGATTTTTTTCTTTTTTGGTTGGTTTTCCTCAGTTTTGTTGGTTTTGGTTTGGTTCGGTCATATTACATGAACACAATTTGAAACAAAAAGCCTCTTAGGAATTTACTGAAGCTTTAGAGCACAGCAACTGTACACGATAAACGTTTAGTGATCAATAGACTAGTCAAATTAGCCACAATTGTAGACACAACCAAGCCTCAACAACATTTCTCACACAACAAATGAAGGTTAAATAGCATGCCATCAAGCTGCGTTCACACAATTCTAGTAGACTGTCCTTCAGGCTACACGACACCAAAATAGCAAGGGAATGACCTTTGTGTCGACCTTCTGTCAGGACTTCTGGATGGATCTATACATGGCACCATATGGCTGACTGCTCGTCTAGACTCTGGCGCATCTATGCTCAAACATTTCCATTCCGTTTCCACCCCTAATGAAAGCCTAGCACAGAGAAAGCAATGAAAAAAAATTGCAGTTTAAAAGCTACTGTAGGAGGTAAATTATAGATTCAGTTGCACCTCTGAAGGATCATCCCCACAGTTCATGTTTCCTGTTCTGAGGGGAAAAGGAGATCCGTTTGGCTGCAAAGATGCATTTGAAGAACGAAGATATGGCAATTATTTAGAAAGGTTTGGGTTCATTCTCTTAGTTTTTACAAGTATAAATAAATTTAGACACTGATGGTAGCTTAAAAACTACTGGATTATCTATATACTGGTGTTTGGTAATTTTTAAATTTCTACCAGTATCTAAATTTATTAAGAGAATTATGAACATACCAGTAACTACAGCCTTTCTTCACAAGAGGGAAAACAATAATACAATCTATCTTTCTGCAAATGGAAGCAGGACTGAGAAGGGTCACTAAACATTAGAAGGAAAAATAAAGCGCTCGCTGGTTTGCGAGAACCGTCAATGTGTGGCCTGTTTCGAAAGTAAATGCTGTAAACGTTCAAATAAGGAAGTAATCCGAGCTTTCTATCTGCAAATGAAAAGTTGGCCTTGCTTGCTTTATTTATATCACATCGAACACCTGGCAAGTCCTGTATGAAATAATCACTTATTTTCTTGTAATAGCCCATCAAATGCATTTCAAAGAAGGACCTGTTTTGTTTTCTCCAATACTGGGACTATCACAGGAAAAATAGAACATACATTTAGAGCAGAACATGACGATATATACATTTATTGATCTGGCAACTGGCAAGTGAGACAAGGTCCAGTTCCACACACAAGCAGCAGATGGTCTTGGGCCATAATTAGGACTCAACAGTGGCTCTGGCAGTCGTAAGATTTATTTATTTGTGCGCAACCTTAACTAATGAGCTCGCCTTTACCCTTTAGAACTGAGGACCTTATTGGAGCAATGAAGTGGAAGGATGGAAATGTTTGTTGCATCTTGCAGCAAACCAAAGATCACATCCAACGATAAAATGGTAAAAAAAAATACTTCCAGTTGTGGTTACATTATATTTCTGATTCCTAATCCTTAATCTGCTGGAGGTAGGCAAAGCAACTAATTTTACTTGAATATCTTGCAGGAAATTACGCTTCTTTTGGTTTCCCTGCTTTAAATTTGCAGCATTGTTAAGACTATCATGCACACATGCACAAAAAAAAAAAAACAATCTGAAATGATGCACATATTAATTAGTTTATTACATGGCAACAAGGACTGGCACACTTACTTCCTTTCCTTTTATTCTAATAAACACTTCTGCACAAACCAAACGATTCATCTCTTTGTTGCTAGTCCAAATCCAACACAGAGGAAAAATGAACAAAGATAGAGGATGCTGACCGGGAAGGATTATCAGCGCTAATCTGTTTATAAATGTGCACACTTTAAGGTTTTGTCCAGACTTGCAGCAGAACCCCTGCCAAGCGGGTGATGGAGCATCACAGCCACTGCACACCCACAGGGATAGAGCATCCATGTCACTGCCACATCCAATTTAGCAGCTCGGTTATCTGTGTGTACACACTTATTTTCCACAAAACTTGCACGTTATTTGATGGCGCACAGTGATAAGCGTTAGACACATGCCATCGCCATGACACGCCACAATACGGATGGCACTGCACACCATGTCTGACAAGTCATCATCTCGTCAGTCTGTGGGTTTGACCTCAACACTATGTGCCAGAGAGAACACAGATGTGTATTAGAAAAGGGTGTAACACAATCCAAACCACCTTTATCTATTTACAGCTCCCAATATCTGTATCTGGATTGAAACCTACAGTATGTGTGACCTAATTGACAAGATAGTTTGTTTGCTTCTTTTGGTCTACTTTTTATTGAACTCTTATACCCTAGAAACCCTGGAAATTCCCTGAGGGAAGGAAGGCCAGTCTTCATGGTCTGTGAATTCTGAATCTGACAGCTCTTCAACCTTAGATACATCACCCAGGACTGATTTTAATCCTGTTCACAGGGTTATTGTTTTTCTTGGTACCAGCCCAAAATGAAATCAAAGTGGAACTATTTCCCAAAATATAAACAAATTCGTAGCCTTTTGTAAACCAGCGCGAGTTACTAATAACCATTGTGTTTCATGTTAGACATTGTTTGAGCAGGAGGTTTTTCCCTTTGTATGGGTGTCATATAAATTGCTCAATAAAGGCTACAGTGACTGTCACTTCCCAAAGGGTCCCTTTTCCAATTCACACCCATTAGTCTCTATAAACTTTCAGATGGGACTCTAGCACTCTACATGCAGGAAATGGGTCAGTCCCATCTGAAAGTATAGAGATGTTACTCATAAGGGACATCAATAGGTATCATTCTCCTGATATCTAATTCATATCTGTATCAAGCCAAACTGCGCATCAGGTTGCGTTCCTTATACAGAGGAGAGAAAGTTCTCATGCCATCAAAGGGTGGACAATTCCGGTGTATAGATCCAAAACACTTTGACCGTCCTCTACATATAAATATATAACGACACAAGTGGAAAGAACTGAGGTTCACATGCTAGGAACTTGTCGACAACTGACTGCATTTAAGCATCAAAACCAATGCAAACTTTGTTAACACACTGATTTACTACAGCACTGCTGGATTTGCTGAGGAGGCATCTAATCAAAATTTTCAATAAAGGTACCTAGGCATTTTTTCTGAAAATGAAATGCAATCCATTTACTAGAATCCCCTAATGCTATACCAGCTCTGAATTGGTATAAATAAGTACACCAGTCCTATAATCATAAGTAATGGCTGGTCTGTAAGAGTCCAGAGAGCTGCCAGGACAATCGGCAACCTGCCAGAGTCATAATGGCCTCATTTTACACCCCATTAAAGGACCAACGCATCATTGTGGAACTGACAACCAGCATAGTCTCAACCCAATAAAATCCTTAACCGAAGGATCTCTGGAGGATCTCGGGCACAAACCAGGAGTGGCTTTCCACCTGCAAAAAACAAACAATGCATGCCAGCACAACCTACGGGTCTCTGGATGTAATGAAACAGCTTACTGAACTCATACCTTCCATGGTACTGTTTCACAAGCACACCCCAGTCCATGATCTGAGTCAGCACGAAGTTAAAGCAGGGTGAAAAGCACAGCAGAGATCAGTGAGGACAAAGTAGCCCAGTGCCAACACTCATCTCCGTGACAAAAGGTGGTGCCAAGACTGCCAGTGTGGCGAGCCAAGCCTTATGGCACAGTAGCGCTGGAAAACTACAGCTCTTCCTAGGAGTCTGTTAAATGTATCCTGGCAGGGCATTTCATAGAGGAGACATTTAAAACAATTTTCCTTTAAACAAAGCCAATCATGATCTGAATTGTGAGCCTGAAAATAAGAGTTGGCACAGGACTGTACTGGGAGATGCAGCTGTGCATCACATTTCACAACAAACTACCTTCAAGCATCATCTAATGACAAATCAATTTGCCAGACTGGTCCTTCCCAGCTGAATTAATTTTAATGCGCACTTGGTATCCCCAGCTGTGACAGCATCTGATTAGGGAAAACAGTCAGGCATGGCAGCTTACTGCTGGCTTCTATTTAAAAATGAGAAAAGCCGACATTCTCAGAGTCAGACTTGGCATGCATCAAACAGTTTCAGGTTCGTGAAGGTTTAGAAAGAACTGGAATAGAGGGCATGCTGGGTGCTTAATGTAATCTCAGTAATGATATGCAAAGCCAGAGTAACACTGAATGCAGTGATGAACCGCTTTGGTTATCAATTACGTTAATTGCCATCCTTTAACGCCAAGCCAGTGATGGGTTTTCTTTCCCTGGAGACCACATTCAAAGTGATGGCATTACATCTACTACCCGGATCTTAAATCAGTAGCACGAACAGATAATTTCCTGGCCTTTAAAATGAATATAAGCCAACTTCACCAACTATAACCATTACAAAGAATGAAACCTATTTATGTCCCTTACCAACAAAAATGCTAGAGCAGTGAGAGCAGTATAAATAGAGTCCCTTTTGAAAGTGTACAATGATCCATTAACCTACTTTATGGCAGGTAAAAAGAAAAAAGGGGAACATGGCCTCATTCCAGTAAGTCATTTTAATTCGATTCATTCCAGATACTATGCAACATGGCAAAAAATGTGTAATTATTTAAAAAAATAAAATAAATAAATAAATAAAATAAATAAATTAAATAAATAAATAAATAAAAGATACAGGTACTACACAGATGGTCATGTGGCTTACTTTACATCCAATTCTACAGGAGGACTGCCGAGTAAACCAAATGAAAATAGCATGTTTCAGTTGATGCTCAAAAATAAAAATAACTACATTTTATCAGTGATTTGTGTATTAAGATCCAACTTAAATGTGTGTAAACAATGGAACAGAATAGCAGGTGATAACATGTCATTCAAGAACTCAAGATTATGGCAGTAGTCCAAAGCAAACAGTAGCTTTATAAGCACCGATGCCTGATAACCTGGGGCAAAAGGTCCATTAAATAGACAAAGATAATTATCCATATCAGCTTTTATGCTTCTCAAGGAAATGTTTTTTTCTGAGACGTTAACGGTTACAGACCTCCTTCAATTAAGTACATCTTTACTACAGCTTGGGCCTTTCTTTCCAGTCTTTACAGTATCCAAACTCCCTTTACATGCCGTTCAGAAAAACTTTACAAGCTTAAAGAGAAGCCACTAACGTGATATTTAGAAAATGGCCCAGACTCATAGTCTCTTCTGATATATTATGTTTATTACAACATAATGCTGCGGTTCAAGAATTAGTCCATCTTTGTAGTTGTCATGATAAGTGTCCGGGACATGACAGAAGCAATAGCTGCAGTTGGCATCAGTAAGTAGAGGAGTAAGGAGGAGTCTCTATCTCGTAAATCCATTCATTAATCATTACTGAAAGAGGAAACTACTGGGTGGTGTTGAAAAAAGAAAAACACCTTTTGTGTTGATCCTTTTGTACAAAGTAAACAAGAGTTGTGAACGCACACACACACACCCCTTGGCATTATGTATATTAATATTTATATTATATAGGTCAATCCTTACACATTTTGTCTATGAGCTCTGGAGCTGAGTCAATGAAAATTCACATGAAGTACCATCTTTTCCACAAACCCTCAATAAAACTGGAAAATGATAAAATTCTGGAATTATTAACAGTTGCGACACTGATATTAAATCATTAATAACTAACTTGGGTCTCATCTCCATTTTTGTGCAAGTCTTCTTAAACTGTACTGTAGACCTGCAGGCTGGGTCACAGAGTCCAATCTCCTACACAGTTAAAACACAGGATCACTCAGAAGCAGATGACTGGAGCTGCAGTTAAATGTGCAGGAGGATGGAAAAAGTAGCAGCAAGTGCATTTTGGCATTCCGGGCGAGAGGCTTAGAGATGGTGGCGTGTCCGGAGGAAAAGGGTGTGTCTGGGAACAGGCGGCTGCCACATTGCCTCAGCCCGAGCTGTGTGCATGCTGTAACAGAGCCGTAGCAGAGCTAAAGAAGGGCTGTACTCTGTCGCTTCTTCTCTCCACCACTCCCTTGGTTTTTCCCGAAACCTCTCAGTATTTACGGCTTTCAACTCTTAAGTCTTACTTTATTCTTTGCTTTTCTCTGGATTTGCTTTTGTTTTCTTCCCATCTTAGGTATTCTGTCTTCTCATGCTCACTAACCGTCTCTTTGGTCGTATCTCATAGACTCACATGCTCATTTACATGTTTCGGCAATTCAGTAGATCCATAAAAGTCAAAGAAACTATAAACGAAAAGGTCAGAGATAAAAAAAAAGTAACACTAAATTGTCAGAGAAAAAGTATAACGTCAAATTGTGGACATTTTAATCTTCATAACAGATATGGGGGTAAATTTAGCACAGACAGCTGACTGCACACAACATTAACCTTGATACCAAGGTTGCATTATGCATTCTGAGGATCTTGGAAATTTCTCTGATTGGAGATGACATTTCAGCCCTGTGACAGCTAATGCTAATCCTGAACAATCGAATCAGTGGCCAGCTTTCAAATTGCCTGTGGAGAAAACACAGAAACGTCCCTGGAGACGAAGACTACATCAAATTCCTTATTCATGTAACGATCTGTTAATAAAAAAAAAATTTAACCTACTGTTTTTACATCAAATATTTATCACGCTTCAAACCACTGATTCAAACTGTGCAATTTAATGATGTGAAATTCTTCAAACAGCTTCGACACATGGATTAAAGCTTATTTACTTTAACTGAAAGCTGACCTCTGTGGTACATCTCTTAAAGTGCTTGAAGACAACACAACAAAGACTGGATTTTTGACTCCCATGAGGGTGTGTGTGTTTTGGGAAGTAGGGGGTGAATGAGGAAAAGTGAGAGCTTCAATTAGCTCCGGAAAGCGTAGTGAGTCACTTAAGCTCAGCAGTGGAAATGATTGGGTTCTAAAGGCATGTTAATGGCCTTCCTCTTCGAACGACCGTCAAACTGTTATAAACATGGCCGACGAGCCACCAGCAGAAACAATAAGCATGGGAAGAGAAGCATTGACCTGGTATTGATGCGACCTTGCTGTCTATTGTTTTCATCTTTCAAGAAGGTGACATCGTGTGAAACATATTGACGTTGTACAACGTAGCCGTGTCTGTCGACACGCACCACACTACACCCACTAAATCTGTCAGTGAGGTCTATTAAGCCATGTACTAAAAACTCAGCGGATAGAACACACACAAACACACGACAGGAAATGGCATACAGAAACAGGGTAGATGAAAGAAGTCCTACTGAAACTGATAACATTAGCATCTTGGCCTTATGGCTGATCAGCTGCACCATTCTGAGATCACACAAGCCTCACACTCCATCTCCAACGACCATGTCTTATTAGCCAGAGTCATTTTGAGCGTGAGGAAAATCTAACGGTGTGTGCAGTTTGAATGGAAAGTAGCTATTTAAGTAGCAGTTACTAGGAAATCAATGGCTGCCTGCCATGCCACCCATTTCATTCAGCGTCATTCTTTTTAAATTTCGAAGCAAGGAGCTTTATGGTATAAAACGGGATGCACTTATTTCCAGGGATTTCAGAACAGCGTAACAGATATTGAGTCATCGGGCAGGCGTGGCCTATTTGATAATCTAAACCTAACCGTAGTTTTTGGTTGTTTATTCGTTTTCAAAAATTGCTTAACTAAGATAATAAAATCTACCTGTATGACTGTTTTGTCCTTCATTATCCATTGTAGGTATGCTCCATTTCTTTTTTTGAAAGAGGGCGTTTTTCCAAGACCTCCAGAAACCCGCCCACTTTACGTCGTGGTAACAAAACTCCTGGAATTTCGTGAATGCCGGTATAAAACACAACCATTGACCACCATTGACCATTTGGCTGATGCTTTCATCCAAATCAACTTACAAGTAATATAGGAAACAACTGAGTGGTTTGGGTCTTGCTCAAAAAAACCAAAAGCACAGTGACAGCTTAGCAGTGCTGGGATTTGAACTCTCAACCTTCCAATCATTAACCCAAATCCTTTACGACTGAGCCACCACATCCGCTGCTTAGTTGTAATCTGGATTTGGTGAGACTTTTACAATGGGGAAAAGTGTTTAAATTTGTCAGAGATACCTCAAGGTGTGCATTGAACTGAATGTCGACTAGGGTTTTAAGAGTAAGCAAGAAGAAAAAAAAAGGGAAGAAAAGAAGCGGAGATTTCAGAAAACTTTTCATCCCAATCTACAGCTAGTGGTACGTGGAAATGGAAGTGGAGCCTCAGTGGTTAAAGCTTCAATTCAAACTACTGATCAGATGGGAGATCTTACCTCTGCACTGCCAAGCTGCCCCGATGAGTTCTTTGGCAAGACCCTTAACCGCTCAAGTGAATCCTTTTTCTATTAGAAGCTATAAGCTAAATAAACAAATGAACCACAAAATTGAGGGCTATCATTGCTTTGCAGTGGGTTGACAGTAAGATAGACGCTAAAATAGAAGCTGGTTCTTGCTTGCAATGCATCATGCTCAACTGTTCCACCACAAACACATTTAAACACTATTAATGCAACAGTAGGTGCTTCATGATGTGGACCATTCAAGCAATTCCAGCTCTTTATTTTTAAGGAGCACCAAGGTCACAGGTTTTGAGGCACTTCCCAGAATTTCTCTTCAATCTGAACTGCAAAATACATGGTGTTTGTCTGTACACCTGGCTCGGACATTAAGAGCCTTTTCCAATAAAGAAAGCACTGACAATCAACGGCTGTTTTCCCCAGACGCCTTGGCACCTAAAGCACTATCCTCATAGCCTGTATGAGTAGAGAGGAGGTGATTCCACAGTAGACCCTCCAACTAATGCGCCTTTCTAACAAAAACAACAAATAAACCGACCACCACCCTTCCCAACTGTCGTATGCAATATTTATGAGATGGAAGATGTGGGTGGAAAAAAAAAAAGGAAAATTTCTAATTAAATTAATGTAATGGGTTAAGGGTAAGAGAGGCAAGAGTACATGGTCTGAAATAAAAGGGGTGCTATGACCAGGCCACAAAGGGCCTCTTGTTAAGATATTAACTCCAAGAGGGAAAGCAGAGAGAGAGAGCGAGCACGAGTGAGTACGCAAGGAGGGATGGGTCAGGCCTCAAGCTGACGAGGCTGAGTCCTGGAGAAAGCAGAAACCGCCGAAATTCATTAGATGCGCTCTGGCAGGGCTGCCTTTTGGCACAAAGATAACGAACAACCACAGAGCCAGCAAGCTCAAGCTGTGTGCCTAACACACTCCCTGTATTTGTTGCTGCACACAAATCCTGTTTTCAACTGAACTGGTACACACCATCGCCATCCTCCTCTGCCATGTAGGATCCTACCAGACGGTCCTACTGGACCTGTATGTGGAGGTCTGCGATGCTAAAAGTCCCACGAGGAGAATGATGGTGCTCAAAAGCGGGTGCTTTGTATCCTTAACTGTGGCCACGTCAAAACAACAAGCAACACATTTTAAGTGTTCTCTTTTAAATGCAAACCGAGACAAAGCACAAGTACAAAAGTTGCCCCATGATCTATTAGAGGTTCTGATTTAGACAGGCCACTTCTGCTTTCCTGGCTATTTAGCTAGAGATAAAGAGATAGCCAGTTCCTGTTAAACTCTGAGGAAGTCAGAACTCATAATCATGCTTACAAGTAATGACTCCACACTTACTGCAGATTCATTTCATATTATTTAGATTTATCTCAAACCTGTGTGTGTGTGTGTGTGTGTGTTTGGGGGGTTGTGTTTAGAATCTAAGTCACTGATCAGTTTTAGCAAATCAAACAAACCGAGATTAGATTTGGTGCCAGAGCTTCCAAAGACATCCCTCAAAAAAAAGATCTGGCAGTCTCGAAACCAGTCGAATATAATCTCATTGTGTGTCTGCTGCTAAGAACGGTGTTTAAAACCTGTCGATAGGAAGACAGCACAGGGTTACGCAAAACTCACAGGACAGATACAAAAAAAGCTATTAGAAAAGGAGGGGAAAAAAAAAAAAAAAAAAAGGATAGCGAATATTTCCTTAAGATCGTTTTGAAAAATGTTTCTGGTTATGCAAGCCATTTTCTCCATGAGCCTGAATCGCACTGATTGATGACGGAAGCAGACTACCATCATTTAATCATTTAACATTTCTTTAATCGCAGGTCCATCAGTGGAGGATCATTATAAAATTGGAGAACAAGCCTTTTATAAAATCCAGCCATAAATTCGTTGGGCTCTTGTCAAACTGTTTCAATCTTAAAAAGGCTGCTGTAATCCGTCAGTCTGAAATCGACTTAGGAAAAAAAAATTGCAGCTGGAAATGTGGCCATGGTCACCATTTGGCGTTGACGTACGTGCACACAATGTCCCAACACGTCACACCGATCAAAACAGCTTCTCCGCCACTTTCAGAAGATTTAACTGAACAGGATTGTTGTGTCTAAAGGTAGCCACACCTCGATCTGGGAGCTGAATTAGGAGACGTAGGCCTTCACCTCATCAGGCAAGCAAACTCACTGCTGCGGCTTTTTTGTGGTCTTCTGACTGGTTATTAACAATCCTCTCTTGAAAAATGGGTCTTTTGCCGTCTCACAGTACATTTACAGTATTTATATAATTGGTAACCTTTTTTTCATATGAGGGTCTTGGACAGGATTAGAGGAGCAGAGAGCTGTCACTCGGCCAGTCCCACATTATGTGATCCTCTTGGCCAATCAAATCATCGGTGACTCAAAAAAAGATAAAGAGGCAGTTTTCTCTGGCACACTATATTCAGGGCTGGATTAAGAAGTGTATGCTCAGCATTAACGGAAAAAGTAGCGAGCGGCAGAGAATAGAAACACTCGATGCACGCTAATTCCCAAACAACTGGCAGATTAATAGTCATCGCTGTGATGAAGCGCCTGCAGTCTAACAGTAAGCATACGACAGGACGCAGCTTGAACCTCAAGAAATAAAAATCGGTGGGAATTGTATGAAAACCTGCCTTGCACCAACGTCTCCCAGGGTGCCTTCGAGGATGCAGGGTGGAGACAATGACGAGAATAAATGGGGAAACCTGAGAGGGGAAAAATGGAACCTGGGCTCAAAATCATTTAATTTATAAGAATAATTTAAAAATAATAATAATTTGATACAGTTTTGAGCTAATGAACTCCGTGACACGAAAGCGCTGAACATCCCACAGCCTACACAGAAGGAGCGTTTCAAGCCTCGTCCTGGAGCCCGATGCGCACACCAGCATTTTTAACCTCGGCTTGTATTTATTTTTAAATAAAACTAGTAAACATTCATGTGCTCGTTGTGGCCCTAATTTTAGCCTCTTGCCTGGGAGCAACAAAATTACACATACATCAGCTCAGTGGCCACAGGATGGCTGAAAATACACCCGGTTTGCCACATGCATGACTGGCTGCGAGGGAGATGGTGAGAGGGGGGGTGATTGGGGGAGGCAGTCAGGGCGACAATCTCGTTTAAAATGCAAGACACGAGACGAGGTGTGCTGCATTTAGCTGGACATTCCATTTGCAAACGTATAAAAACCTAGACAGCCTCCAGAAATAGGTGCAGCTCAGATGGATTCAAATAAATAAAAAAAAAAGCAAATCATAAGAGTCCAGGCTCAGAGATGGACAAATCAGTATCAAGTGCACCTGAAACAAGGAGATCTCAGGTCCTTTGTGCAATCATAGTTGCCTAGTTGACAGGAATATTCCTATACATACACACACACACACACACACACACACACATATCCATAAAAGAGAGAGGGAGGGGAGAAAAAGAAAAACCCTATTAAACACCCAATAAAATTATGAAGAAAAAAAAAAAAAAAAAAAAAAAAAAATATAAAGATACAAAACGCCAAGCTGCCGTATAACGAGTACAACGTGCAGACATGGACTTTAACCACACGAACAGAAAATAAAGATGTTAGCCAGACTACAGATAATGTCATTTCGATACGACATGACAGCAGAACAATATTCATAGGTGATTCACTGCCCAACAACAGGCTGCGCCACTTATTAGCCTTATTAGAATAGGATAACAATAAAGCTACACTGCGTCTCTCACACGGCAAACTCTTCCATTTCTTTTTATTAAAGCTCTTAACTGGCTAACTCTTTATTACATTATTAGCAAACACTTTTTAAGCCTAGTCAAGTAGGTTTCGTTGCAACCAATTCGGAACCCTGCAGCTTGTGGTGGAGATTTCTCAGGGTGGTGAGCTAATGAATTTATCATTTGTCCAGACATGAAAGCACAGGCAGACATCGTGGCTTGGCGTTCGAACACTCATTAGCTAAGCGAATAAAAAGCCCTGCTATGACCATGAGGAGAGTCATGAACAAGCAATACTGTACATTTAATGAGCACAGCAGGGCAAATCTAATTAGGCCATAACCATAAAGCAGTCATAAAGCAAGTCAGGGAAGAAAGTTATGATCCTGATTCCCGGGACAGTCAACGTCCAGATGGCCTAAACAAAGGCTTGTGAAACATGCAGAGCAACGCTGTGAAAACAAGAAAAATGTCACTGGGTCAAGACAAGGAATCCTTCAGCTACTTGTTTAAACGCACTGGAACGCAAGCATGCTTTCAGACACACACTAAATAAGAGAGGACTTCCTGTTTTTTGGCATAACCAGCCTGGCTTCCCAGAACACACTGCGAGATCAATAATGAGCCATCACACACAGATCTTTAGAGAAGAGTCTATAAAAAGAGCTGCAAAGTACAGGACTACCGCACGGGGCCATGTAATTCCTGGTTTTGCTCTGGACGACACTTTTGGGGGTTTTTTTTTCTAGATACACACTGTTAAAAGGAGTATACATGTGGGAGGATTGCTTCCTGTATATGCATACATGTGGCCAGAAAAACAGCAGGAAAAAAAAAAAAAAAAAACACAAAAGGAAATTTATCTGCAAGGACGCGGAAGGACGGCAGCGTTTCTGCTGACGGGACGCGTACGAGCGCATGCACACAAAAAACCTTTGTGGTTTCACTTCTGCTGCATCAGCATGTGGCTGCGATTCGACAATTTCCGCAACAGGGTGCTTATTCAAGATCAGTGTGATCTTAATGCTGGAACATTGCCTTTGCGTTTCTTGGAGGATGCGGCGGACGCAGGGATTTAGTATCATGCAACGCTGGCAGGAGGTGTCATGACATTCACCTGGAACAAACAAGCCACACTGTTCAAAATAATTACCAGAGCGAGTGCGTTATTGTCGACACAAATATCTGCACTGCATATGGCTTCATGGTGAACTAGGCAGAATTCTGCAGCATGATTTGCACTCCCCAAAAAAGCTACAAACCCAGACAATATAATAACAGCTTTATTTTGGAATAAATGCTAAACTGATCGTTCTCTATTCCAACAGTCTATAAGTGACACGGCGGAGGCTCTGCTGTGGGTAAACTCATGGTATCTTAAGTATGTAACCTAGTGAACCAGCATTAATGTATCCAATGTTAGAGATATAAGTACTTATGTACGTCGCACTGGATAAGGGCGTCTCCCAAGTGCTGTAAATGTTCTCATAGTTTAGCAAAGTTTACAGCATTGTCAAAAAAAATAAAAAGGTTTTAAATAAATAAATAAAAGAAATACATAGATATAGGCATCATGAGTAGTCTGTACAGACAATAATCCTTCACAGTGCATTGTTTTTTTTATCCAATATACTTTTAAACCTCAAAAAATTTTACAAATACTGCATAATATCGAGAAATTGTTTAACAAATCCTAGTCTGTGACAGTTACACGAGTTTCTATGGTAACAGCCACTTAAAGAAATAAGCCTGCTTGTTAACTGAATTATTTCCTGCACAAAATAGCACAAATTAACATAACTGAACCAATAAACATGTTGGCTTATGGGATCTCCTAAATTTAGAACACATCCTGGTAGTGGATCATGGGGATGGGGTAGCATAGAGGTTAAGGTGTTGGTCTACCAATCGGAAGGTTGTGAGTTCGTTTCCTACGTCCACCAAGCTGCTACTGCTGGGCCCCTGAGCAAGGCCCTTATCCCTCAATTGCTCAGTATAAAAAAAAGAGATAAAATGTAAGTCGCTCAGGATGTCTGCTAAATGCTGTAAATAATGTAAATGGATCAAGTGTTTAAGGCTCTGGGTTGTTGATTGACAGGTCAGGGGTTCAAGATCGCCCACTGTTGGGCCCCTTGAGCGAGTCCCTTAAACCTCTCTCTGTTATGGCTGATCCTGTGCTCCGACCACAACTCCGACCAGACAAAGCCGGGATATTAAGAAGAAAGAAGTAATTTGTGACACGAATAAACGGCAACGAAAGGAATTACACTGCTATGAAGGTATTCGGTGTCATGAAAGAGAGCACTTCAGTTCAGCAAGCACCGAGCACAGAGGCATGCACACTTACAAGGAGTCAAACTGTTACCAGCACAGGTCTACAAAACACACCTCTGTTCCTCATAAATCCAAAAAAAAGTATTAATTAACTAAAAAATAATAATAAAAATAATCTTCATGTTGTAATTTCATGACGATTGAAGAAACAGATAGCATTAGATGACCTCACAGATCACACACAAGACTCCCAAAGGCTTCCAAAAAAACATAAAAAATCAGGTCAGGACAAAACAAGGCACGGCTGAGCAGGTGAGATGTTCCCACATTAATAACGAGAAAGTATTGAGCTTGTCTGCAGAACTCAGCCTCCCTTTTTTTGTGCCAGTGAGCTTTTGAGTCGTTTAGCGGAAGCGTTTATGTCGGGGGGAAAACAGCGGCTGTGAGATGAATGATGATGAATTGCAGGCCTTCGACGGCAAAAATACTCCCTCAGCTACTGTGAATAAGCTTTCAGCAATCGTGCACCAGGTGCCATGACAACGAAGCCTAGCATGTGAGGTGCAAAATGAGGAAGTTACAGAGGTTTGAGGGTGGCTCCATGACTTCACACTTCCATCACCATCATACAGCTTAACTGTCACTGTATTACAGGCACAAGCATGAGGTTCGTTTTTGTTTTTTAACAGAACAGGTTATGGATTTTATACTTATAGTACTTTTTTATTATATAAGCAATCAACTTTGTTGCACAGAATGTGAATTGTGGTCTCTACACTAGCCTTGAGCTACAATGCACAAGTTGTGTTAATGGCTTTTTACTCGTTTATTCGCGCATCCAAACCTTAAACACTCAGTAATCAAATTCATGTGAGAGGTTAAACACAGAAATATTGGCAAAAATTGGTGATAACAGGAAACAGTATTGATGGTGCAGACTGTGGAATTTGGCTTTACTGGAGCTACACAAAAAGCTAGTGAAAGTAAAATAATGATGGTGAAGATGACGGTCACCTGCAGATATTACAGCAGACTGATGCCTGTAGATCACAAAATAACCGGTCGGGATTTTGTCAAAACATTGTCTTAAAAAAATGAAAATGGCTACCAAATGAAGTGGAAATTGATGCATGCGATCGGCCTTCTCAATAAAAAAAGGCATCAAACGAAATTTTTGACCTGTTATTTGTCAAGAAACTAACCGATAGAAAAAATAGGGATCAATGCAAGGATACAGAACAAGGACACCGACATCGTCACATACGTTACAGCAGAGATAAATACTTTTCGTTGCATATCCCAGCTTGTTGGGGTCAAAGTGCATACAAACCTACATTTTGACCCGTCGCAGCTTTGGAACATTGCTTTAATGGTTTCGTGTGGAAGAAAAGCCAGAGCTTCTTTCAAAAGCACATAACTGACCTCTGTATCACTACATCGCTCTCTTTACAGTTTAGCAGTCAGTAACGCACACAAAGATGAAAAGCGGCACGCGACTCGTGCTTTAGCCTGGAGCTAGATGCTGGAAGACTGAGTCAACAGAACAGAGCGAAGAGGTCCACAATATTGTGGGAGGATTCTGGGCTGCTGGGATTAACATATGGTCAGGTGATGAGAGGTTAGTCTACACTGATTGGGCAACTGCACCGGCCAAGGCAGATGCTGCTGCTCGTGTGCTTTGTGTACATCATCATGGCACTGACACAAAAGTGTGCTGTTTAAAACTGTGGAAATGTGTTTGAGTCTCAGGCTGGAATTAAGTTTAAGTGCTAAGTGTCAAGACACTAGCAGAAACAGCAGCTACACTGAACTTGCTCATTTCAGCATCTTCAGAGGAAAGCGTCTTTATTTAACAGTCACGAGTAACCGTTTTAAACAACAAACTTCTTAAAACTTTGTGGTCACGTTACAAGGCTGTGTCTCTCTCAGGACTTGTTGAAACTCGCGATGCAGTAGGTCTTGGCCATGTCTATAAAGGACTGAAGGCAAAATGCTCTGACGTTAATAGCAGGTTGCCCAGCTGTGCTGTCTCTAACCAGACCTGCTTGACTGCAATTAAAGCACACATCAAATGCACATTAAAGCCCCTACTGGTCCCAGGCACAGGGGAAAAGGCTTTTAGAAGCACAGCCTCCTCCTCGCCAGGCACGTTCCACCTGCCAAATGCTGCCTGTCATTTAATCAGCGGCTTCTGATATTCGTCCAGGCTTAATTTCATTTTGCCCATTTAAGAGCACCACAGTCGTATTTACAGTGAAAGACTGTGTACACGCCTCGTCAAGCCGGCGAGAATGGAAAAGAGGTCATTTTGCCTAGATGGATGGGTTTAGTAGACTGAATGCTTCAGGAAGACAGTGGGGAATGGGATATGAAGCAAATATGCAATCGTGGCTGCTGGAGAACGGGAAAGTACATCATCCTTTTTTCACACAGCCCCAAATGTTTATCCGAAGGCACTGTGCAGAGAGGCGGAGTGAAAAGCCAGCCAAAACGCTAAAAGCTCTACAGCATGCGAGTCGCATATCAATACACTTCAACAGCTTCCTCTCCGGTTCTTTACTGGTGCGCAAAAAGCACGAGCGGTTCCATGAAGCAAACGCTCAGCTATTCAACCCATAGCAAAGTATTCAGGAAGCTGGGAGGTCGGTTATACAGAACTGCTTTATGGTCAGGGGCCATCATTCAGCAGAGTAAAGTCCAGATACAAACCCAGCAAAGTGTTACAGCAGATCGCACCAAGAACTGGGGGGAAGGGAAAGGAAGGGAAGAAGAGAAAGAAAGAAAAAGAAAAGAACAAAAAGCCATAGAGCGCGGCTTCTGTGGCAGATCCGTGGTTTCAATACAACCAATCGCAATCTCACTAGACGAGAGACTAGCTCCAGGGCAGGAGACATCAAGATGGTGGAAATGGGATGTTTTAACCAACTTTTGTACAAAATTTTACTTTGTGCGCCTTTCTTTGTCTGATTAGTGAACTGACAACATGGCTGGTTTAAAGTGCTGATGAAAACCAAACGTTTTTCTACCTACATCAAATTCAAAACTGTGGCATCATCATCATCATCGACCATCACACTAGTCAACATTGGTAACATGAAGCATCACTACACTAGACAACAAAAATCACATAACAGTTAAGATCTCTAATGTAACTGGCATCATCGTTCGGATGTTAGTTTTATGCAGAATTTGATACAACTGCCCCTTGTCTTAGTTAAGCGACATGCCTTCTTAAGAGACACTGTGTTTCATATTTATGACTACTGGAGTAATAATTCCTTTATATAGCAGTCAGTATAACAGTTAGGAGTGCTGAGTCTGTGCTGCCAATCAACCTGAGCCTCGGGGAACTTCGGCCTGCTCAGTACACATCCATCTGCACGCTGCCGCTAAACTCCTGGAGTACACTAGAGGACACGTCACAGACATTTATATGCACACAGTAACTCGGTGGAACAATTTGTGTGATATTTTTGAAATCATATTTATTTTTTAATATTAAAAAGCAGTATTTGTAACGGTCTGCTGTCCACCAACACTGACGGACCGCTAACTATCACTTTAATCCAGTGAGTTTATAAACCATGGAAACATTACCTAATTTTCTGCCACAAAAATAAAAACTTTATAATTCTTTATAATAAACTTTATAATTCTCGCTTTTTCACAATACAGAAAAGATTCATATTTGGTCTGCCTGCCTCTCAACGAGAAAGTTGCTAAAGGAAATGGGATGTATAAATAGCTTTTTTTTCCTCTCTCCAGAGAAGAAACTATCCTGAATCAGCAATCCCCTTCAGCTGTAAATGAACCTGTTCTGAACAAAGCTGTTATTGTTACGCAGACTTCCTCATTCTGAGAGAAGAAAGCGTACAATTTAAACCCAAACAAAGATATAAAGCAGTGACTTATAAGGGAGCTGCTCTGGTTAATGGCTTCCAGGGAGTTTGGATGATGGTTGTGGGGTGGGGTGGGGTGGGGTGGGGGTGGGGTTGGGGGAGTTGGGGGTGTGACGGGATCCATTTTGCCAAAGCTGCACCCTATAATTTTCAATCGTCCAAATTGCAGTTCTGAGAGGCTGTTAAAAAAAAAAAAAGAGCTGATTTTAGAACAATGTGTACTACAGTATGATTTCAGATGGCAGAAATACTTTCCGTGCGATCAGTGCGCTCTGACCTTCTGTTTCCTGATTTATCTGCATATTATATAAAAGGCCATTTGTTGAAATTGGCATGCAGCACAGAGAAAAAAGAAAAAAAAAAAAAAAGAACGACCTGAAAATGCGACTTGAACATCTGCGGGGTTTTTATTTAATTGAGCGGGATTTTCTGTGCGCTATTCTAGTAGAAGCAAGGCAACTTTGTCTTAATGGACAGACTAGAAACCACCGGTTTGACCAAAAAAAAAATAAAAAATCATCTTGTATTTTGATCTGTTTAAATGTTCCAAATATTCTTATCTGCAACTGAAGTCTGATTTTACATGGGAAAGGGAAAACGTGAAAAGTAAATTTTTAGAAATGTGGAATTTCTGGGGTTTCTTCACACCAACGTAGTGTGTTCCTCTATATATATATATATATATATATATATATTTGTATTCGTTTAGAAAACATTCCTATTCTGAATAACATTCATTTTCGGTTACTTCTCTGGGCAGCGGTGGCTCAAGTGGTTAAGACTCTGGGTTGTTGATAGAAGGATCAGGGTTCAAGCCCCAGCACTACCAAGCTGCCACTGTTGAACCCTTGAGCAAGGCCCTTAACCCTCACTGCTCCAGTGGCGCAGTATCATAGCTGACCCAGTGCTTTGGCCCCAATCTCCAAAATTGGGATATGCAAAGAAAGAACTGTGCTGTAATTTCCCCATTGTGGGAAGGATAAAGGTACATCTTATATTATCTTACGGTATAAGTGACACAATAAAGGCATATAACATAACATGATCATGACTCAATCATCACTCACCTCATAAGACCAGACGCATTGCACCCCGGCAAATCTGCGCACGCAGCGTCCCACTTCCACGTCCTCGTGTGTGGTGTACATCTCCTGTAGACACTGGCGGATGTGAGGCACCATCCTGCGCAGTACCTCGCGGCTCATGATCACGCCTGGGCCTCCCATGCAGAAGTTCTCGCCGGGCTCGAGTGCCAGCTTGCCCAGCTCGTCACGAGCACCCATTCCTGTCTGGCCCAGGAAAATGGCCTCGCTGCTGTTCAGGCTTCTCAGGAAGCTCTCCAGGCGCTCGCTCTTGATGTAGACGTCGTCATCGGCACGCATGAACCACTCGAAGCGGTCCAGGTAGTGGTCGTGCATGTACTTGAGCATCATGAACGATTTCTTCTGTGGAGGGTAAGAGTCATCCACGTTTTTGAGGGCCACGATTGGGATGGGAAGGGACGTGTCCGAGCCCTCGCTAGAGAAGAATTCCACTTTACCTGGAATGCTCTGAGCCCAGGTCCTGCCCAACACACAGACGTGACCAGATACAGTTAGAAAACATTTTCTTTTTTGTTTTTTTGTTGTTGTTTTTTTTTTTTTTTTTTGGGGGGGGGGAATAAATAAATAAATAAATAAATAAATAAATAGAAGGAAAATGAATAAATAAATAATCACATACTTAAATAAAAACAAAAGAGACAAATGGCTCAAATCCTGTAGTTGATCTTTTGTGTGTGTGTGTGTGTGTGTAGAAAATTTATTTCTAAAGCCAAAAAAGTGACAGTAGTTTTGTTTAGTTCTGGTCAGCATCGCCATGTTGTGGGTTTCTGAAAGCAGTAAATTACACAGACAAAGGGGTTTCAGTGCAGTTCAGAGGGGAGTCCAGATGGGGACGGTTGCGAAATCCAACCAACACTGTTCAGGACACGCAGCTGGACGCAAAAGCAATATGAACCACTGGTGTACGGAAAAAATACGTACCACCATGAGGAAATCAATGGAAACGTATTCTATTCTGTAATTTGAAATAAACAATGAGGTAGACTGATCTCAAGAACAGCCATGCTTTTCTCTATATTTTGGCCTTCTGTCCGCACCGAGACACCGGTTCTCTCTGGCAAAAAACTGAAACCCCTCCCGAGTGGAGAGATCTGAATACAGTGCTGAAGGTTCGAGTGAGAACACAGACATTCAAAAACAACGAGGTGTTTTTAGTGACACGTTCAGCAAAATAATTGTTTGAAGGAAATTCCCTTCGCCACAGATTCTTATGCTTGCATGCATGTGCCTGTAGGGATGTGTAGGGAAGTGATGTCAGACGTAGATGTTCAGGGGAGAGAGACAGACGGGGGAGGGAGAGAGAGAGAGCAAATTCAAATGAAAATGCAGTTTTCAGCTCTTTTGGGATTAAATGTGAAAGTAACGGAAGGAAATCATTCATCAGACTTGATGCAGGAATTTCACTCTTAATATGATGTAAGCTACAATGAAAGGAAATTAAATAAATAAGAGAAGCGAGAGAGCGAGAGAGAGAGAGAGATCTATGGATAAGGCATGTAATTAAGCGGTTGAGGGACCCGAGACTAGCTTTGGGCGCTCTGGCAGTCTCAGTGTGTGAACTCAAGCTTCCGGTCAGTAGAACACAACCCTGACCCCGACAATAACTAACCAGAGGATGCCTTACATAGCCCGATCTGGTGAAGCTGGCAACATTTTTTTCCTCTGCTGTGGTAAACTTTCCCATGAGGAACAAAGATTGTGCTGCGGCGTTAATTTTTCCCACGTGGCGCTGCGGGTGTGTCTCAAATAGAGTTTACAAAAATAGCGTTGAATATGGATGACGTCTACTATGAAAACCACTTGTTTCATTTTGTTGAGAGAAAAATGAACAAATGAAGCGGTATGAACCCTCCAGAATAGTGTCTCTCATGTAACAGAGTTTCACTGCTCACAACACACAAGCATCTGAGCCTCATGAAGACCTCAGTAAGGAGATGTTGAGTTTCTACCCAAGAGTGGCAACTCAAGACTGACCGAAATCTAGGATCCGATTCAGAAAACTGAGCAAATGAACCCAAAATTAATTTTGCATCTGAATACAAGCCTAAAGAATTGCTTAAGAGCTTGTTTTGTACTTAAGCCAATGCTTTAATTTTTGCTTTAAAAAGCACACAAAGAGAACACAGGCAAAGAGGAAGAGAAAGAAGAAAAAAAAAACATTATAAAAGCTAAAATGATATTAAACCCATCACTAGCTTTTGAGTGCCCTGTTCACGTCAGTAACCTTATGGGAAGAATCAGCTGCTGGGGTCAATCAATGTTTATGCAAATTAAGGTAACAAATTCCCATTTTCTAGTTTTCTTTTGGAAACTTTTTTTTATAGCTGTCGGAATATTCATGTTTCCCATTCGTTTGTTTCTGTGACATTACGTAGAACGAATTTAGCCCTTTGTCATAATGACTTGATGCACTTTCATGTGTCACTGTGGATAAATATAGCAGTTCCCACTTTAAAGCAAATTCCTGGGCTTGTTTTCATTCTCATTCCACCCCTGACCAGCCCAGCTAAATTACCATACATTTGCAACTACAGAAGGGCTTCCAGAAAAGGCAAAAAAAGTCTCCCTGGGACCTTATGCCACCAAGTGGGTTTGACCTGTGAACCTATATATCTATACCTGTTGTTATCTGAATGAGAAGTACTAAGGAGTTCACCGGTGAAGTGGCACGGTGTGTAGCGTCGCCACCTCACACATCCTGAGCTCAGGATTCTGTCTGTGTGGAGTTTGTGTGCATGTGTGGGTTCCTCCTGGTCCTGTGATTCCCTCCAACCTCTCAGAAGGCAGAAGTGCAACTCTAAACAGTTCATAAAAGGTGAACGTGTGCATTTTGTGTGTCGTGCCCTCTAAAGGAATGAATACGTTTCCCACCTAGAAACATATTGCCACATCACTCCCAGTGCTCCCTGGAGAGCTTCCACATCCACTGTCCCACATGCCCAAGATGAAGTAGTTCTGGAAGATGAATTAATGAAGCAAAAAAAAAAAAAAAAAAAGCCTCACAAAGCCAGAGCTGTGTCTTTCTCGATTTCTTCACTAAGGTACACGAGGGGAAAGTTCCTGTAAAAGCACGTCAACAACACATGCACATGGAGACTATGAGACCTGATGGAGAGGATCATCTGTGCGTTTACTCTTTTCTTTTCTGAGAAATAATAGCAGCATGCAGTTTACATCCCCCCCCTGTGTGTGTGTGTTCCCCACTCAGACTGATGTCTGTGGGCCACCGCGTTGCTCCATGTACCCCGTCTCTCTCACACTCACCTATGCGCCGCCACCGCACGGTTGTTCAGGTACTTCTGCGCGGTCATGACGCCGACGAAGAGGAAATTCTGGCTACTCAGGACGGCTTTCTCGGTCGGCAGCATCCCGCTGCCCTGCGCCGGCCACCTCACCCCGGCTCCGTGGTCTCTCCTCAGCGGGCCGTTAATGCCGCAGCCTCCGCCGCCGCTCGCACTGCGCCTCTGCCCGGCTTTCTTCAGCTCCGTGGCGCGGGGTAAAATCAGCCTGGATGCCAGAGTGAAACCCACCACCAATCCCAAAAGCACACTGAACCATGCTCTCCGACTTCTGGCTGCCATTCCACCAAAACCTCTCCGTCTTCCCGTCGTGTCAGTGTGTGTAGGGCTGCGTGTAAACGTGTGTGTATGAGAGAAAGCGTAGGCCGGTTTAAAGTGAAGCCCCCCGCTGTAACCCCGGCGCTCTCTGTCTCATGGTAACAAACCGTCTAACTGCCTCTAAACCTGCCCGCGGCTTTCGCCACGTTCCCCTCTAACTACGTCCTCCTCCGGTTACCCATCCAACCTTCAAGCATTCCTCGGTCGAGCTAAAACAAATTACAGCCCTCAGGCAAAGGATTTACGGCGTCCAGGCAGCGAGCAGCGTCCCCATTCTCCCTGACTAGCTCGCCATTGGAAGAGCCATTGAAGTGCTGATTGCTTCGCAGCGACGCGGCTGCTTCTTCTTCTTCTTCTTCTTCTGCTGCTGCTGTGTGGGTTTTGGAAAGAGATCGGACACGTAATGGTCACAGCGCCGCCCACCGGAATGCGAGTAAACTCTGTGTTTAAGAGTGAACTTCGTGTCCTTCGGGTCGATGTCGCTCCGTCTAACAGAACTGAACCGATGCCAGCGTTTTGTTTTAATGAACGTGTAAAATAATTATTAATACAAAGTGACAACAGTGTTTTTTCCTTTTTATATATATATAGAGGAAATGATAATATAGGTAAAAGATATTTATAAAGCTATTTAAAGAACCATTTACTTTTCAACAATGTCCACACATCTCTGCACTGCTATAGCCTTATATTTATTTACTGTACATATGTTTAAATATACCTATATATTACATTCTGTACATGTTTACATGTATATATATAAAACATGCTGTACATATGTTTATATATATATATATATATATATATATATATATATATATATATATATATATAAAAACATACTGTACGTGTTTACACACACACTAATGTATATATATATATATATATATATATATATATATATATATATATATATATATATATATATATAATCACTGTACATATGTTTAAATATACCTATATATTACATTCTGTACATGTTTACATGTTTATATAAAATTACATGCTATAGATATGTTAATATATTTATATGTAAGCAGCATTAAGTGAGGTCCAGCACTGATTTTAAGTGAGGAAGCTTGGGGTGCCATCAGCTTTCCAATTAATCCCAAAGGTGTTCAGTGGGTTGAGCTTAGGGCATGGGCCACTCAAATTCTACCACTTGGCAAAATGTGTGTATATGGACTTTTGTTTGTGCACATAGGCATTGTCATGCTGGAGCAGCTTTGGACACTTTTGTTCTGGTCAATGATTCTTTATAACTCCCATCTCCTAAAGGATACCTGCCATGTATGAGGTCAGGGACAATGAATTTGATGTTTGATTTCACAATAATGGATATGGCTGCAAGAAGCTGTAGCTGGTACTGTAGATAGATAAGACAGTAACTCTAGGGCAGACTGAAGGGCACCAATGGTGAGGAAAGCTGTCGAATTGAAGAACAAGACCTTAAATTGAGAAGTATAGAAATGCCAGAAAGCTGAAGCAAAAGCAGTCACAGTACTAAAACTTTGCAGAACATGTTCTGGCCAAACCTTTATCCTCTCAGAAGGGTGAGACAAGACCATGCACATGCTCTGATAAGCAAATGTGGGGGGACTGTTGACCTCTACTGGAAATATTGTTGAGTAATGAAAAAAGATTTTGAGCAATTTCTTAACCTAAAAGACATGGCCTCCTTCCAGAACTTGTGCCAGAAATCTCTGAAGCTGAGGTTACTATTGTGGTTACAATTAAACTTTATATCAAAAAGGCTGTAGTAGTAAATGAGATTTAGCTGAAAATGTAGGAGACACTGAACAAGACTGGTGTTGTGTAGCATGGCTCTTTAATGATGTATGGAGATCTGTGGCAGTACCTTTGGACCAGCAAACTGGAATGATGTTGCCTATCTTTATAAAAAAAAGAAAAAAAGAAAAAAAAAAAAGAACAAAAAACAGATTTCTATAAGGAGTGTTCGAATTAAAAGGGTATTTACTCCTCACCCTCCAAAGCAAAATCTATGCCAATGTTCTGTAAAGGAGGAGACTCTGTCTGATAGGTGAACCGAGTATTAAGGAGTAACATCGCAGGTTCCACCCAAGCCACAAAACAGTGAACCAGTTCTTTACTTTTACAAAGCACAGCTTTGTCAGGAGTCATGTGAGCATGCCAATTTAGTCTACACCTTCATTGTTTTCAGATGATTAGGTTCATTTAGCAACATTTCAATTAGGACATCCAACATGCACCTGAACATTTCACTGCTCAGTGTGAAGCAGATCCAAGACTGTGATTAGCTCATAGAAAGCAGTGAGATGTTCCTTTCAGTGTAGTTTAAGTACAACACAAATCAGGCAAGTTCTACTGGATGGAGACCCTGGACCACCCGGAGGATAATCTTCGGTTGGACGGGAGTCCGTTTCAGCCTTGTACCACCCAAAAAAAAAATGGAAGGAACATAAATTAATTGCTATTGTTTTTATTGTTCCTTTTTTTTCTATTAGGATGTTATTATTCAAATAATATCTTTATTATTGTTGCTAAATGGTATCCTTCATCAGGTACCAAACAAAACATAAAAGTCTGACACAGCAATCAAGGACAATTTGTCATTTAAATATGAATTCATTTTGTAACAGCTGATGAATATTTATTATATAATGGATACATTAGCGTTATGGACATCTTGCTAGTATTACATTAGATGAATTTATTAATAATTATTATAAATAATGATGAATAATTTACTTATTTGAACTGAACTTTTACTTGACTAAAAATGTTAGAACTTTTCAGAAATCAGATCACATACACTAGGAAGATAACAATAACCTTTCAGTATACTGTACCTTTAAAAGGATCAGGTAACTTTATATATTCATGTGCTAGTTGTGATCTCCATCTAGTGGTGAAAATGCTAGAGTACATCGTCAGCTTTGAGTAAACCTTACACAATTCACTGTATTTACATTGCTCAAATTCAGCCAAAGACCATCATTGCAGTAAAGCATTTTTTAATCATGAAAAGTTTACAAGAACAACAAAGACATTTGATGGTAGTTTACAAATGTTGCACTCACAATTACAAGATTTAGTCCTTCTATGAGGCCACGTGCTTAACAGAACCATTTTGCAGGTTCAAAAAAATAGATTTTAGCCAATGGAAATATAGTACCAGTCAAAAACGTTTGGAGACGACTGATAACGGAAGGAAGGGTTTTCTTTGAGGACTAGTCACGCCTAAAGTAAAATATGAATGAAGACATTATTACTACAAAATGACATGGGATTGTGCAGTGAACAAGAAAAAGCACTACATTCAAATGAATTATTAATACAAATGTCTTAATACATATTGAATCTAGTGTGTCCAAATGTTTGATTTACAGAACAATATTTTAATGTTTTGATGTATTTGGGTTCACACACACACACACACACACACACACACACACACACACACACACACACACACACACAAACACAAACAAACTGAAACTCATCAGCCAACCCCACTGGACTGAGTACCTTTGATGAGGAGGCGTCATTAGAAACCGTCACTTACTCACATGGATAGATTCTACAATGAGCCGCTATGCATGTACGCAAAAAAGTCTGATGATTACTGCAAGCCAGACTACGTCAAGAGAATGCATCTTAAAACTGCACCCTTCTTCATCAATCCTTTTTGATGTAACTGAGATTTGAAAACATTTAGAAGGTCTGAGAGAAATGATATATAATTTAAACGCCTTTTGTAAAATTAAAGATTCATATTAATCAATATTACTGATCCATGAAGAGTGCAGACAGTTTCAAACAGTTACTTGTGGTGTTCTTATGCATTAAGGGTCAGAGGTGACCAGAGTTACGTCCCTCTGACCTCCTTTAACCTCATCCTCCAGCTGAAGGTCCTCTTCTGCCTGGTCTCCATGAGCAGGTCCCTCCTCCATCGCCAGTCAATGGATTATAACCTACACAAGCACAGACGCAGACGCACGCATGCAGATGCACGCACAGACACACACAACAACACACAACGTTAAAGTCCTTGAACATGTAGAGAACAAAATTCATCATTACAATTTAATTGTAAGGTGCAATTAAATAGTGTTGTGGCAACACTAAGACGCAAAAATTCACAAAACATGCCATGGTCAATAAATCAATCAATCAAAAAAGAAAGAAAGAAAGAAAGAAAAAGAAAGAAAGAGAGCCATACAGTTATAAAGATCAATATTTACTGAAAAAGAAATATTGAAAAAATCAGGCAAAAAGTCAAGTAATCTACCAGTAATCTAAAAAAAAAGCCTGTAATCTACCCGAACCTCGTCTGTTCTTTTCTATTTCTTTAAATCCTGAAAGTCCAATGATTTATTTTTACTATTTCTGAACAAAATTAAGCATCTATTCTAAGCAAATAGTTTAAAATAATATATATTTGTGAAGATGAAAGCTGCCTAGCCATTAGTTTGGGTATAAAGACATGAGTACGTTGTAATAATCGGCACAGACCATGTTAAAAAGTCATAATTTAGGCAACAATCTTACTAAAAATTAGCCTTTATAATTTTAGTCAAAACTTACTAACCAATCAATGGCAGCAATTTAGAGGTGAGAGAAGAAGAGAGAAAGATTGCAGGAACAGAGACATAGCACTACTGTACTTTTTTTTTATTCCGACACAAGAAAATCACGTTCTCTGGTTCGCTTTGTCCCGTTGCATTCAGTGTGGATAATGTGGAGAATGTGTTATTTTCCCTTTTCTTGAAAGTGTTTAAAACAGTGCAACAGTAAAGAAAATCCTCAGGCTGGTGTATAACAGATCAAGCGTCCCACACTACATAGCCACTGAGTAACAACTTCTTCCGAAATGTATGTTGTCTCGAACCAGTCGTGTGGTTTTATAGCTGTTGAGACTAAAGCAATGCATTGAATCTTTACACTCTTTGTGGGAAGTGTTGTGTATATAATAAAAAACGAACAGCTGGGTGTTATTTACCGCTGCTCCGAAGAGACTTTTTGTCCGTCTTGGGCTTCAGGGCTGTGGTGTTAGTGGACACCTCATCGTTGTTCTTCAAAAACCCAGAGAGAGGACATGAGCAAATTAAAAACCTCAAATGTTACATGCTTTAATGATACAAATGTCCTCACTCTCTCTTAGAGTAACTCACCCGATGAAGTCGATTGTTTCCTTTATAACTCTTCCCTTCCTTCATGCTCTCCCATTGCTCGATTTTTTGTCGTCTTTTCTCCTCCTCGAGCTAGGGGATGAAACAGAAGTATTAACTACTCAGTGACTAAGGCAACGTGAAATATTGAGATACTGACGTACAATTACATATTTGAAACCCATTAACTCTAAAAACACTTGTAGTGGAAGTCTATATGTCTTAGTAATGACAAAACTATTCTCAAATAGCTTTAGACCACGGCGCAGGTGAAAGCTTGAATCTGATTGGTTAGAAGACTGTTTAAACAAAGATAAATAGAATCGTTGATATGGCTTTGGAGTGTATAATTTATGGAGTGTCTCCAATGTTAGTGCTTTGTAATAGTGTAACACTCAGACTCTTAAAGAAAGAGGACATTTACAACATTTGAGACATTTCGAAAGGGCAAACATGTTTCATAGCTGCTCATACGGTTGATATTTTATCTTGTAATCTGGTGTCCTCTGAAGGAGCCTTCCTCATGTTGTCTCTAGGAGTTCACCTGACCACTGTCGCCTCTTGCTTACTCATTAGTGATTAATGTACATTTGATCATTTATATATTTCTGTAAAAGGCTGCGTGGTTAGTGTTATTGTTAAAAGTGCTATGCAAATAAAATTTAACTGACATTAACTATATTGAGTTCTGATCTGTTCTTACACCCGAAAAATTTGCTGAAATTCATCTACACATCATACAAACATTAGGTTGAAGAATGCTGGAAAATCTTTTTGAAAGCCAATCAAATGCTCACTCTCTGCTGTTTCTCTTTAAACTCTGCTGCTCTGGCATCCAGTTCTTCTTGCATTCTTCGGCGTGACGCCTCCAGAGCCTCCTGACGCATTACCACGGACGATGGGTCTAGAAACAAAACAAAACTAGTTTAGTACTTGTTTAGACATTCTCACATTTCCGGAATAGCTAAAAACGTTGAACTTTATTCTCAGCACTGACCTTGACTGACTGCTGAAGCTGAGCTCAGGTTCAGGCTGGGGCTCTTCTTACTGAGATACTGGATGAGGAAGTAAACTCCCACACACAGGACCAAAAAGAGCCATCCGTACTGAGAAAGTAAAGTGGCAGCTGCAGACAAAAAAAAAAAGGATGTGACATTAGATGTACTGTGTGAGGCAAGACGTCCCGCATCAGCATTAAGTTTCAGTTGAGCTGGGATTTATTTTAATGGGTGAGCTCAAAATAAACTAGATTTGTAAAGTTCGTCGCGACTTTGATGTTGGCTTTGATGGTGCAAGTATTCGCAAAGGCCGGTGCTTTTTGGAGGCGAGTGGACATAAGGGTCAGTGTTACTTTTGGAGGCAAGTGGACAAAAAGATTGTGAAAGCTACTGGACCGCTAGGGTGCCAATACTTTTGGAGGCGAGCGGACATGAGCATGTGACGTGATCCAAATACCCGTGAGGAAGTTCCCCTCATTGTGCTGAGTGTTTTGATGTGTCACATGTCCATGTTGTGCAAATTTTTGATTTCGCTTATTTTGGGGGGTGGGGCTACACGTGACGTTGAGTGTCGTCACCAGAATACCCGGTGGGGTGCCAATACTTTTGGCGAAAAGTGCCTACTGAGGATTTGGACATTTCATGTCAATACTGCAGTCATTATGGGATTCTACTTATTATTATACAGCATAGAACACAGAAGAGAAGCTGTGCCTGAGCTCTGCGCACGAGAGCTTAGAGGAATTTTAAGAATTCCATATTCAAGTCTATGGGATGTTCGATCGTCGACTACGGGAAAACTGAAAGTTCCGTCTAAAGGGAGTAAGGTCCTAAAGAACCTGTCCGAGTTTGGTGTAAATCGCTCGAAAACTTGCTGAGTTATAAACCTCCAAATTTTATAACGGAAGTCTAGGGGAAAAAAAGGCCACTTTGAGCTTCCGTACCGGGAATGCCGGAATTAATCGGGCTGAGTGTTTTGATATACGTTTTGATGTGCACAACATGGGCATGTGACATATCAAAACACTCAGCACAATGAGGGGAACTGCCTCACGTGGATTCTGCTCACGTCACGTGATGTCATGCAATGCCACATGAAAATCAAAAATGAGCACAACATGGACATGTCACATAACAAAACACTTGAGGGGAACTTCCTCAAGAGTATTTGGATGATGTCACATGCTTGTCTCCACTTACCTCCAAATATTTTGGCACCCTAGCTTTCTGTCCACTTGCCTCCAAAAGCAACACTAACCCTTATGTCCACTTGCCTCCAAAAGCACTGTCCTTTGTGAATACTTGCACCATCAAAGCCAACATCAAAGTTTGTCGTGACAAACTTTACAAATCTAGTTAGCACTGAACAGCCTCATTTTGGGAAACGGCTCCACAGACATCTGCCTGCACACATAACCACGAGCTTGCACAAATTCCTGCCTTTCTAAACTGATTAATCTGCAAGCAGTTTGTCTCAATCAAGGGATGAGCGCAAAAGAGGAAAGCATAGAGGAAAATGTGGCAGCCTAGTGTTTAAGGTGTCGGGCTACTGATCTGAAGGTTGTGAGTTCAATCCCAGGTCCACCAAGCTGCCACTGTTGGGCCCCTGAGCAAGGCCCTTAACCCTCAATTGCTCAGTTGTAAATGCTGTAAATGTAAATAAAAACACAGCCAAAAACACACCAAGGGGCGGGACATGCAACAAAACCTTAATTGTTATGTACTAAAGCAAGGAAACACCATATGGAGCAGCTCTACATTCTTTATTAATGGACAAAGCAACTCGTTTGCATTCATGAAACCCTTATAGCGTTGTTACGTTGTATAAACATTACAGCCGGATTTCTGCTTTTCCTACCAGTTTACAGACAAACCCCGCCCGTACTCTGGCTCACAGTATCCCCTGCCGTGATTGGCTAAACGCGTGTACGTACCGCTTTAATAACCAATCGTACAACAGAAAACAAACGCTACGTGTCTAAACACAGCTGGGGTAAAACACTGAAGCTAGCTAAAGTAGCCGATGACGCTGCTTTTTTTTTTTTAAAAGCTTTTTATTTTAACGATTGCAAATTTATTAGCCAATATGTTTTTAAACTCCATGTAAGGTTTATAAAGTCACAGGGTTGTCTGTAATTGTTGTTTTTATATACTAGTATTTCGTTAAAGCTATCTTTAGGCAGACTTTAACTCAAACTGTTAACCAAGTCCAATATCGTGTTTACATTTAATGCGTTTTATTTGATTAATCCGAAGTAAATAACAGTTTATTTACCAGTTGACTGAATAAAACTCAGATCCTGGTTCTTCAGATTCTCATCGGCTCCGGATTTTATTTCAGCATCGCCGCCGTTTGCCTCCATGTTTAGCAGAAGTTACACTATACCTTAGACGATTATATTACGTGATTATTTCCCCATTTTGATAACGTTTCTATAAGAGAAATTAGCGTAAACCGCGATAATTTGCTAACTCGCTAAACCAAACCGGATTTCCGTAGACTGGAGGATGGCGTCATCAGAGTAGTGATGGCCGGTTCGTGAACGAATCGTTCTTTTGAACCGGTTCTTTTTAGTGAACTGGATGAACCAGTTCAGCAAATCGGACTGATTCGTTCTAAACATTCGTTCGCGTCTTGAGTCAGCGCTGATCCACAAGTTACTAAAGTGACTCACTTTCGGTCATGCCTGACAGCCCCTCCGGCTCTAAATAAACTCATATCCCGGAGTATATGTAACTCCTGGGGGCCGTTTCAGAAAGGAGGTTCAACCAACTCTGAGTTTAAACTTGAACTCTGAGTTGACAAACCCCGAGATGGGAAACTGAGTTTTCGGTTACAGAACAGCTGAAAAGAGTTAGTTTTATCAACTCTAAGTTGACTGACTCTGAGTTAAGCGCGTCATTATCAATGGAGCGCAGATATAACGAGTCACCATGGCAACAGCGTCAGTCAAAAGAAAAGTCTGCATATTTCTCGCCAGCAGAACCGGAAGTGCTTATGGAGGATTGGAGAATTTTAACACGTATTTAAAAAAAAAAAAAAAAAAAGCAACACTGCTGTATAAAACAATAGTGGATTTAACATCAAATTTTAAAAGGTGTATTTTAAAAAAAAAATAATAATAATATATATATATATATATATATATATATATATATATATATATATATATATAAAATACATTTTTAAAATACACCTTTTAAAATTATAACACAAACAAATCATCCTGCTGGCGACTTTTTTTTGTCAAAAGCGACTTTTAATGGTGTTTTTGGAGACTTTTGTGGTGTTTGGAGACTCGAAAGCACGAATCACTCTGCAGTTAGGCCTACTGTGCTCAACGAGCAGCGGGTGCTGCCGTGAGCCCCTCTCCCGTCCAAAAGCACTCACAGGCGGTCAGTCTCTCAGTAGCCTCGCGCTGCAGTCAGAGCAGAGAGGAGACACGCACCCCTCCGCGTCCAGGCTGCAAATGAATCGCGCATGCGCATGGCCGCCCCGTTCCCACCCTGGTTTACAGAGCGGGCTGTAAATGTAAATGTTTCTTCACTTTTTCTCACACAAAAATAAATCACTGCATTTAAATTGACTCACGACATAGCTCTCCATTCACTCTAGTCTAGTCTCTTGTCAAGTTCGCTTGTGCCAGCTCTCGCTAGTCTGTTATCATCAATCTCGATTTACATAGGCCTTTACTACAAAACCCCAAAAGTCTTTTTAAAGACTAATCCCACATTTTTTTTAAGATTAGATCAAATCTCAGCCCTAGCCAGTATTTTTTTTTAAAACTGCTAGGCAGTAACTACACTTAGCTAAAAACCACACACGCGACTAAGACACACACACACACACACACACAGACGAAGGACTACAATCGTTATGTATTAAAATAAATTCTGAATTGTCTGCAAAATAATTATTTTGTTCGTTTTATTAAAGATTGTGCCTATGACAAACCTGTGCTAACAATGACCTTCATGTCCATGTGTATACGGTATGGGTGTTATGGCCTTCAGGTAAATATAGGAATAACCCCAGGGAGGATGGCTCATAGTAGGCATTCTGTAAGAAAGATTAAAAAATTATAAACAAATTACATAAATTTCATAAACCACATTAAAAAATTACAAACAAATTGAACAAATTTCATAAACTACATTAAAACATTTTCATTAAAAAATTACAAACAAATTACATCAAACGTTGTCGTTCTTTTTATTTTGGACGTTCTTTTAGCGATCTTTCTGTACTGACCACTATGGTGAAAGCAAGGTTCAAAAAAAAAAACACGATAGCGATTGCCAAATTAATCAAATTCATCTTTCTTAAACAAACCAAATTATTCCTTCTGTTCAGGTCTTTGCATGCTGATAGGGGATAAGAAAAAAGAAAGTCCATAAATCAGATGTTCCTTCTGAAAACATTAACAGCCAGAACATATCTGGAAAGCTTGTTGCTATATATACACCTTCATGGCTGAAAAAGAAATAATTCTGCAATACTCAACCATTAACAAAAGGAGACCCATCAACAAAACTTGCACAATAATGGTCATGGCAGCCAGGCAGATGACAGAGGTTTCACTGGATATAGCCATCTCTGCTATATTGCCGAACAGTGCAGACCCTGACATCAAAAGCTCAGCTGTGGTTTTTACGGTTGCTTATATATTTATGTTGATCGGCTGTGAGAGAGAAACACCACATGACCACATTAGCATGACCTACAACGATTCCCACATTGAAAAGTCTGGGACGATGGCATACGAAAGTTGGTTTCGTCCAGGGATCAAGGACATTTTAGATGCGCAAAAGTCATGGATTTAGCGCATATACTACATGCTCGTCGTATTGCGCTGCAGGGGTGTATAATGCTTCCCCCTTTATGATTCACACTTGGTTTTAACCGACTACAGCAACACGCTTGTTGCAAACATGCCACCATTTGCTCAGCCCAGGGTGACGCTTCCCCTGATCTTGATTAGCCCCAGATGTACTAGCTTCAAACATCGTTTTCTTTCCCCTGTATGTCGAATATCTGCTCGCTTTAAGTTTCTCAGCGTTAACACCAGTGAGGACCTCACCTGGACCTATACACTGAGACAGTGCTGAAGAAGGCACATCAAGGCCTCTTCTTCCGGAGACGGCTGAGGAAGTTTGGAATGAGCCCCAGCATCCTCAGAACATTCTACACCCGCACTACAGAGAGGATCAGGGTATATTCTGGCAAACCAGAAAAACTTTTGGTAGTTTGCTTGATTTGTGTCAGGCTGCATTGCACACCTGTAGGGAATTGTAGTTTTTTAAAACATTTGTGTTTTTCTTATAATTGGAGCTTGTAAATAGTGAGTTGAAAGTACAGTGAGGAGTTTAGGGGATTGTAAACACATTTATGCAATCAGATTTTAAATATTTAATTCTAAAATAGGATGAAATTAATTTTAACCATATTCGACAGTGTCCCAAGTTGTTGACTGTATTGACATGATAACTGAGGTCAAGAGCTCTCATTAACAGTTGGTCCCATGTCTGTAGCCCCTTTTGTTGCCTAATTATAAGCCTTCAAAAATGCACCAAGGTGATGTTTCAAAGGTCAGTATTTCAAAACAAGAGCCATGTAGATTCTTCATACTGACAATTCTACATATTCTCCAGGTCAAGACCTTTCTAACGATGTATTTGGCTTAGCTGTACAACAAACGTTTCATGTTCTCATTTCAACGTACACAAGCCATCTCAGGTGTAGTTTCAGAGAGCAATTTGAAGGCTCAATAGGGTTAGATAAAATAAAGCTTTTTGTTTGTTTGTTTGTTTGTTTCTGGCTGTGTAAACAGACCTCACACCTTGAGGAATACCTGGTCAGTGGTCCACACACACAAACTGTGCATTTCTGTTTGGGCTTATATGCATAGGCTATCTATGTATGTTAATGCTGCTATGATAATTAAAAACATACCATTAATAAACAAGACCATAGACTGATGGGTAGTCATCTCCGATTGTTGGCTACTTGTAGTAGATGACTATTAGGCCTATTGGTTGCCAAAACCTAGATTAGCAAACATTATACATAATGTTTGCTACATTATACATAATGTATGCTCTCTTGCATCTTCTCTAGCCTATTTATTTCTGTTAAAATGTTTTCTTTTGAGCTCTACTAAAAATGGCAAACAGGCCTATTTAGTTTATCCATTAGAGTACCATTTCCCTCCTTCCAAAACCTGTCACTGTGAGAAAGTAAAGGCTTCAGCTATGTGTGCCAAATCCAGTAGCCTATGTATTGTTTCATGTTCCTTCTTTTCCAGGTTTCGGGTGTGTCCGGTCATAAAAATTCTGCCCACATAAAAAAGTACTAAAGTAATTTATAGTAAATACCCATACTATAGTAAATTGTAGTATACAGTATATGTTATTTAAACCTTTGATAATGAATGCTACAGCATACTGTAGAGTAATAACTACACTCTAAAAACAGATGTGTTAAAACAACACAATCAGTGTTATTTTGGGAACAACACATAAATGCATCTCTGTGTTATTATTGTAACACCACATTTTGTGTTACTTGGGTTGTCACTGATTAATTTTAACACAAAATAACACATAATGTGAAATTACTTAATCATTCCAAAACATTCCTTACAACTGAGCATAGCCAGTTTTTTAACTCATGATGGGTTTCTGGTCTCAAATTTTTTGTATTACTTTCAATTCATATATAAATATATATTTCTATCATGACGGTTCATTTCATAACAAATTTCATTTCATTAAATGTGGTAATAGATATTTGCTACAACTTTATCTGTATGATGGAGGAAAATAACTTTGATAAAGCAGATACATATAACATCATCATCCTCATCATCGTTCATAGCAGCCATTATATTTAAAGTTTAAAAATTAAATTGTACTGTTCAACTGTATATCAAAGTATCTACAAGTATCACTTCTGCTCTGACATAAACCAACTTTTCAATATCCATTTTGCCAAATACCTCTCAGTGACAGCAAAACCGCGAAAAAGAAGTGAAAGTTATGTGAAGTATCTAATCATAACATGAAATCGTACTGTGACTCACTGTATTGTGAGTATTGTTGGTCCTTGCCAACACCCAACCCTACTGAACCATTGATAAAAGATGAAACAATAGGCTACTTATCATTTACAACCCCCACATGTCCGAGGTAAAGGGTTACCACACTTATGGTGCCAACAAATGACAACAATAAATAAAAATGGCCATTTACAATCTCATTTACTTCATAAGAAGTTGGAGCAAAGTTCCTTGAGAACAGTATCGCAACCCCACAGTATTGAGAACAGTATTGCAACCCCACCACTAACAGAGGAGTTGTGACTAAAGATAGAGACTCCTCCCCATTCTTTCTTCCAATCTATAACTTTTTTAACATCAGTATGTGTTTCCTACAGGAATACATCTGCTTTCTTCTGTAAAAGCACTTCAAAAGCTCTGCTCTTTTTTTTACAATCTCTAGCTCCATTTAGATTTAAGGTGGCTATCTGGACTTCCCTCATTATGAGTAAGACAAGGGTTAAATACAACCTAAAAAATGATACACTGTTTTTTTCTCATGTCTTTGCACACCCTTACTGTCATCGTTTGTTTCAGCAATGAGTTTCCTCACAATTTTCTTCAGTCTGTACACTTCTTTATTTACAACCCTCTGCCATTAGACACTTTGCCTTCTCAATAAACTGATTTAGGTCAGGAAAATATTCACTGACCCTCACTCCCCTTCTGTCCTTTGCATCATAACTCCTGCTCAAACACTCAGCCTGTGATAGAGAGGCACTGTCAGACATCTCACTATCACTATCATGTTCTTCACTTTCAACTACTTCCGCTTTTTTAACAAGTCTGAGGCCGTCGTCTTTATTACTTTTCTCCTTTTCATCTGGGATTTAAAAATTCTCTGTTCTGCCGCCATTTCAATGCCATCGTCGTTAATTATTTTCTCGCCTATTTGAGAAACCGAGTTAATTTTTTCACCATTTGCACTGTGTAACACCTCTGTTTCCGCCTCTGAATGTTGTATATTAGTTACACCCCCACTGTGTTCTGTACCTGTGACCGTGTTGTCTACTAAGGTGGACCGGGCTTCAGCTGACTCGTCCGTGCCCGTTCCCTCCCTCAGTGGTACTGGGTCTGCTTCAGCCCGGTTAGTCTCGGGTGTTTGTTGTACAGCTGGTTCTGTGTTTGTGTTCTGTGGCTTATTGCCGTTGTCTTTATTAAATCGGTCGGGACAGGTGCGGACTAGGTGACCTTCTTTACCACAGCATAAACACCTCATTTTACCGATAATCATACATAATCAAAACTATCTATATGGAAATTAAACGCTATGTCGAGTTCAGCATTATCTTTAACAATCATGTACACAAATCTCTTAAAAGAAGCGACCTCTTTGAGAAATGGTGACTTGCTTGTCATCGGAATCTCTTTAACTGAGGACACGGATTTTCCGTGGCGAGAAAGAGCTTCGAGTAAGATTTTATCACTAACTAGATTTGTAAAGTTCGGCACGATTTCAATTTGTTTGTAATTTTTTAATAATTTTTTTAATGTAGTTTATGAAATTTATGTAATTTGTTCAATTTGTTTGTAATTTTTTAATAAATGTTTTAATGTAGTTTATGAAATTTATGTAATTTGTTCAATTTGTTTGTAATTTTTTAATCTTTCTTACAGAATGCCTACTATGAGCCATCCTCCCTGGGGTTATTCCTATATTTACCTGAAGGCCATAACACACATACTGTGTACACAAAGGACATGAAGGTCATTGTTAGCACAGGTTTGTCATTTTACAAAATCCTGCTTGCTTTAAATCCTGATTCCAATAATATGCTGATATGGTTGTCTCAATAGTAGTAGTAGTTGTTTATGTTTTCATTTACCTCTTTTAATTTGGCAGTACGGCTCTGCACCGTCACAGTCAATATGTGTGCGTGTGGACCAGAAACCTGCACACTGCTAAGGTATGGGCTCTGGCCAGCAACAGCCGACAAGCCCCAGACAGCCTTCTCCATCCCTCTGCTTGAGCTTTTTGTTTGTCTGTCACTGGAGTGTCAGGTTTCTGTTGAGGGTTTTTGCAACACCCTGCGCTGGAAAAATAACCTCACACTTGCAGAGGTAAGTCAGTTTACAGAGGTCAGTTTGAAGTCTTGTCTGAGAAGTGAACATTTCTGTTACTTTCATAGAAGACTAACAAGTCGATATTGTAGGGCTGTGCAATTAATTGTTTTTGATTTTCAATTTAAATTTTGATTCAAACAATTACAAAAACAAGATAATTGAGGTAAAACAAGATTGTGCAACAATTATTGTGTAATTATAAATTGTGTGCTTCGAAGGCACCACTTGACATGTGTAGCCTATTTCAACACTTACATGACAAAAAGGTTAAATAAATGCATGTTTTCAAAGTCACTGGGTAATCGTGTTAAATAATTGTGATCATGATTTTTACCAAACTAATCGTGATTATGATTTTGCTCATAATTGAGCAGCCCTACCAGATAGATGTGAAAATGACACTTTCTTCCTTGATTGTACTACATGATTAAATATCACAACTAAAAGTAAACATTTATGGAACCATCTAGGATTGTACAGTTGCATGCAAAAGTATTCTTGATATTTTTCTATAAAATAACAACAACTGAGTGAACCACCATCACCAGATGTAATATGTGAAACTGTAATGTTTTCACTGACTGCTGCTTATACCGTAGGTTAACACCCTTCACAGAGCCCTGGTGGGAGAATCCATAGCCCATTTTAGGCATCACCACTTCCGACAAAGAAGTTTGGTAGATGTTTGCTCACAATTTGATGATGGGACCACATGCCCAGCATGTCCAAAGGTTGGTTCTAGTTCTAGCATGGTTCTTTTTTGATTATACAAAATTATCTGATTTGTACATATCAATTCAATGCCATCAGGTCAATTATGGTTAAAGTATTATACTAAAACAGTAACAGCATAAGTGTATAAACCTGGTGCAGATACAAAACCAGGATTACTGTAACTGTTTTTGTTTTCTAGGCGGATGGAGATATGATAGTGACATTGGATGCCAACTTTGGCCTTGTGAGGAAGCAAAGCTCAGGGACAAGTGCGGTTGAGCCATTACATGGAACTCGCATGTTTGTTGATGAAAAGGATGTGGAGGACTACCTGCTATCACATCTTGACAGCTCAAAGCCTCACGAAGTTAGTCATAGTTGCAGAATACTTTATTAGGACTGAGTCCATAAAATATTAGATTTAACTTGTGGGGAAAAAGACCATTATTCCTTTCATAAATTCAATGTTTTCATTAAATCTTTAGGACTGCAGTAACTTTAAGGCTGGCAACGTGTTGAGGTCACAACAACAAGCAAAGAAACTTGATGTTACAGGAGTGTTTGGAGCATCCTGTCGTCATGAAATGCCCCTAATGTTTGTCAACATGAGCCAAGGAGAACGGCAAGTCTGTGCCATTGTAGTGACATCTCTTACTATTTACCCAGTGTTCCAGAATGATAATTCCCCTGTTTGATTCTAGCTATTCATAAAATGCCTAAAATAGCATGACCCTAACATAAGCCATATTTTATTTAATTTTTTTAGTCAACAAATATAAACCTCATGGAATGTATATTAGAGATTCCAAAATATTACAAAACGTAAACTTTACAACAATTCTATAATATTCACTAATATAAGAAAACATGAAAAATAACATAAAAAAGATTTATTTAATTAACTTTTCCTCAGTATAAAATGTTTTATCATTCACATTTTTGTGTTGAAATAGATTAGCCTATCCCCTGTGTGTCATCGATGTGCTGAGCTGATGAGCCGGAGCAGCAGCTTGACGGCGACCTGCCGGAGCAGCCGGAGGAGCTTTTGCTGGGGCAGCCGCTTGTCGACGACCCGCAGGAGCTTGACCACGAGCAGCATCTAGTAAGTCCGTCTTTATTTGTGCATAAGTATAGAAATTTCTACATAATTTATTGATTTTCTATAAATTGAATTTTTTCGCGAGACAAATCTGCAATATGAAAAAAAAAATCATTTTCATTTTTGGAAGAACTACCAGCAGATGGTAGTACTGAGCTTAAGGGTCTGAGTGGCATTTTAGTCAAGAACTCCTGAGCTAAACGCTGTTACTACATAAATAACACCTCTTTTCTATCGTAGTAATGTAGAGAAGCAGCTACAACTGCGCTGTGCTAGTAACAGCGTTTAGCTCAGGAGTTATTGACTCAGGAAACTCCAATCTGTGAATATGCGGCTAACTTCCCGCTCCTTCAGTTCTCTCCAGCGCTGGAAAGCTGATCCTATACTAACACGGGTCCTACTTCTAGCCTTATCGTAAGCCTTTCTTCGCTTTCTTTCTTTGTTTTTATCCTCCATGTCAATGTTAAAACCGCTTTCTGCTAATGTCACACATGCACACTGAACACACTAAATGGGGGTGGCCCGTTGCACAAAACAAAACCTTATTCAATAAAGGACAATTCATTCAATATAAAGATTTATAATTTCTTTGCACTAATACAAAGAAAAAAGTGGACTTATTGTTAGTTCTATGTAATTTTGCTATGAGTTTACCGGTCTGGCCCCCTTGAGATCAGATTAATGTGTTTGTGGGCTCCAGACCAAAATGAGTTTGACACCCCTGTACTAAAATGTAGGTCATGCTAATGTGGTCATGTGGTGTTTCTCTCTTGCAGCCTATCAACATAAATGCTTATGCTACAGTGAAAACCACAGCTGAGTTTTTAATGTCAGGGTCTGCACTGTTCGGCAATATAGCCGAGATGGCTATATCGAAGGAAACCTCTGTAATCTGCCTGGCTGCCATCATCATTACTGTCCAATTAGTGTTGATGGGTCTCCTTTTGTTCATGGGTGAGTATTGCAAAATTATTTCTTTTTCAGCCATAAAGGTGTATATATAGCAACAAGCTTTCCAGATGTGTTCTGGCTGTTAATGTTTTCAGAAGGAACATCTGATTTATGGACTTTCTTTTTTCTTATCCCCCATCAGCATGCAAAGACCTGAACAACAGGAATAATTTGGTTTGTTTACGAAAGCTCAATTTGATTAATTTAACAATCGCTATTGTGCTTTTTTTTTTTTTAAATCTTGCTTTCACAATAGTGGTCAGTACATTAAGATCCAAAGAACATCCAAAATAAAAAGAATGAAGTTTGTGATGTACTGACCACTATTGTGAAAGCAAGATTTTTTAACATCATTTGTTTGTCATTTTTAATGAAATTTTTCTAATGTAGTTTATTAAATTTTTGTATTTTTTTTATGTAGTTTATGAAATTTATGTAATTTGTTCTATTTATTTGTAATTTTTTAATGATTTCTTAAATGTAATTTGACATTTTCTATGTAATTTATGAAATTTATGTAACTTTTTAATGAAAATTGTTTAATGTAGTTTATGAAATTTGTTTGTACTTTTTAATGAAAATGTTTTAATGTAGTTTATGCAATTTATGTAATTTGTTCAATTTCTTTGTAATTTTTAATGAAATGTTTTTAATGTAGTTAATGAAATTTGTTAGTAATTTTTTAATGTAATTTGTTCAATTTGTTTATTATTTTTTAATATAATTTTTTAATAATTTTTTTTATCAAATTAATAAATATGTTTTTAAAAATTAATTGTTGTGGTTTTTATTATTTTATTTCACAGTTTAACTCCAACTTTTTATATATATATATGTGTGTGTGTGCACCCGCTTTGAATGTTATCCTTCTATGGATGTTATTCAGTCCTGCCTTCGAAGTGCCTTACAAACACATCGGTCCAGCAGCATGCAATTTATAATTGCATAATAATTGTTGCACAATATTGTTTTACCTCAATTATCTTGTTTTTGTAATTGTTTGAATCAAAATTTAAATTGAAAATCAAAAACAATTAATTGCACAGCCCTACAATATGGACTCGTTAGTCTTCCATGAAAGTAACAGAAATGGGTTGGCGGAACCCCTGTGTTAATGTCTTGAGTTTTAAAATCTTTCTTACAGAATGCCTACTATGAGCCATCCTCCCTGGGGTTATTCCTATATTTACCTGAAGGCCATAACACCCATACTGTATACACATGGACATGAAGGTCATTGTTAGCACAGGTTTGTCATAGGCACAATCTTTAATAAAACGAACAAAATAATTATTTTGCAGACAATTCAGAATTTATTTTAATACATAACGATTGTAGTCCTTCGTCAGTGTGTCTGTGTGTGTGTGTGTCTTAGTCGCGTGGGTGGTTTTTAGCTAAGTGTAGCTACTGCCTAGCAGTTTAAAAAAAAATACTGGCTAGGGCTGAGATTTGATCTAATCTTAAAAAAAATGTGGGATTAGTCTTTAAAAAGACTTTTGGGGTTTTGTAGTAAAAAAGTGAAGAAACATTTACATTTACAGCCCGCTCTGTAAACCAGGGCGGGAACGGGGCGGCCATGCGCATGCGCGATTCATTTGCAGCCTGGACGCGGAGGGGTGCGTGTCTCCTCTCTGCTCTGACTGCAGCGCGAGGCTACTGAGAGACTGACCGCCTGTGAGTGCTTTTGTACGGGAGAGGGGCTCACGGCAGCACCCGCTGCTCGTTGAGCACAGTAGGCCTAACTGCAGAGTGATTCGTGCTTTCGAGTCTCCAAACACCACAAAAGTCTCCAAAAACACCATTAAAAGTCGCTGGATTTGTCATTTTACAAAAAAAAGTCGCCAGGAGGATGATTTGTTTGTGTTATAATCAGTGCTTGAAGTGGGGGAAAAAAGGTGGCGGTACTCTCTTTGCATTGGCAAAATCATGACATTTCTACAGTGAAAAACAAAACTTGGAGATATTGCTGTTACAACAACAATTTATTGTTATTTATTAACAACATAAATGTATTTAAACATGTTTGTGTGTGCATTTCTTTACAAAGACAACTAAACATTTTCTTATTAGGTCATAATAATAAATCTCTTTTTTCAAGGTCATTAATAAACTTGATAGTCTTCAAATTTGTTAAGATGGTGTACAACAATTGCATCTAGATGGTAAACAACAAAAACAACCAAGAAAACAGCCCTGATCTTTGTCTTTTCAGTCATATTTCGATGTTTACAAGACAGCAAACATAATAAATAAATAAATAAATAAATAAATAAGAAGGCAGCCTACACTCGGGTTTTACAGTTCAAGTCACTTACATTGTAGACATATTGACTCTTTTGGTCTATTTTAGCAGCGAAAATAGATCTGATGAATCCACTCAATCGTATTTTGAATGATTCAGTGATTTGAACGAATCGGTTGAGTCAAAGATTCAATGACCCATTCACAAACATCTCTCATTCTTGATGAATCGGCCGTTTGAATGAATCGTTTGAATGAACGACTCAATGACTCGCTTAATAAAACCGCTTATAACATTCAGTCCAAACACAGTTTAATTTTTATTCAGGAGTTATGTATATACAAAACGATAACTTTTGATGATAGTAGTTAAGTGATAAAAAAAAAAATTTAACAATTTTTTTTTTTCAGATTTTAGTTTTTCCCTCCCATTCTGTAGCCTACTCGCCGGCTAGTGTGGGGTGAAGGGTATATTCGGCTCCAGGTGTAAGAGGCGGGGCAACAATTACAAAATTTCAAACTTAAAGTTCATGCAAACAGATATTAATAGACAGGTTTCAGTCAAATATTTATGGTTTATTTAGCAAAATTCAGTGTTATAAACATGCATCCTCTTCTATGTTTAATATTCTCATCAAAGTGAGCATCATGAATTTAGGAATCAAAATAATAAAAGATAGGCTACTACACTAAGTTGTCAGAGGAAATGTAACTTAACCAAGTTTTGGAGAAAAAACAGAAATCAATTAACCATTAGTTTTTATTTATTTATTTTATTTAACCTTTATTTAACCAGGTAGAACTCACTGAAATTAAAATTCACAGGAGTGACCTGGCCAAGATGAGAAGCAATACAAGTAATTCAATAACAGATTTACCCAATATAAAGATTTTATGTTATATAGTTATTACGAGATCTATCCTTGAAAAGTCATCGTATGCTTCTCAGTCTTTAATTGTGAATCAATTAAAAAACAAACTATCTGGAACATAGTACATACTAAATCAGTTAAGTATAAAGAATTCAACAAATAAGACAGTGGCAACAACCCCACCAAAGCATTACCTACATTTTGTAATAATATTATATATTTTATGCAATAAAAGTCTGTAACTGTTGCCCTGCCTCTTACACCTGGAGCCTCGTACTTTTAATTCCTTTCTATGGTATCGCGCTGGGAAAACGGAAGGAACGTTGTGCTTTGCGAATTACCCATCACGTGTTGGTAAACGGCGTGTGCTACAGTTTGCTATGCCGATTGCGAACCGCAATAGGGAAACCGTTTGCCAGAATATACCCTGACCAGAATATACCCTGACCAGAATATACCCTGACCATATAGCAACAAGCTTTCCAGATATGTTCTGGCTGTTAATGTTTTCAGAAGGAACATCTTTTGGACTTTCTTTCTTTTTTCTTATCCCCTATCAGCATGCAAAGACCTGAACAACAGGAACAATTTGTTTCTTTTATGAAAACTTAATTGGATTAATTTGGCAATCGCTATCATGTTTTTTTTTTTTAACCTTGCTTTCACCATAGTGGTCAGTACAGTAAGATTGTCCAAAGAACGTCCAAAATAAAAAGAACGACAACGTTTGAGGTAATTTGTTTGTAATTTTGTAATGAAAATGTTTTAATGTAGTTTTTGAAAATTGTTTGTAATTTTTTAATGAAAATTTAATGTAATTTGTTCAATTTGTTTGTAATTTTTTAATGCATTTTTTAATGTAGTTTATGAAATTTATGTAATTTGTTCAATTTGTTTTGTAATTTTTTAATCTTTCTTACAGAATGCCTACTATGAGCCATCCTCCCTGGGGTTATTCCTATATTTACCAGAAGGCCATAACACACATACTGTGTACACAAAGGACATGAAGGTCATTGTTAGCACAGGTTTGTCATTTTACAAAATCCTGCTTGCTTTAAATCCTGATTCCAATAATATGCTGATATGGTTGTCTCAATAGTAGTAGTAGTTGTTTATGTTTTCATTTACCTCTTTTAATTTGGCAGTACGGCTCTGCACCGTCACAGTCAATATGTGTGCGTGTGAACCAGAAACCTGCACACTGCTAAGGTATGGGCTCAGGCCAGCAACAGCCGACAAGCCCCAGACAGCCTTCTCCATCCCTCTGCTTGAGCTTTTTGTTTGTCTGTCACTGGAGTGTCAGGTTTCTGTTGAGGGTTTTTGCAACACCCTGCGCTGGAAAAATAACCTCACACTTGCAGAGGTAAGTCAGTTTACAGAGGTCAGTTTGAAGTCTTGTCTGAGAAGTGAACATTTCCGTTACTTTCATAGAAGACTAACAAGTCGATATTGTAGGGCTGTGCAATTAATTGTTTTTGATTTTCAATTTAAATTTTGATTCAAACAATTACAAAAACAAGATAATTGAGGTAAAACAAGATTGTGCAACAATTATTGTGTAATTATAAATTGTGTGCTTCGAAGGCACCACTTGACATGTGTAGCCTATTTCAACACTTACATGACAAAAAGGTTAAATAAATGCATGTTTTCAAAGTCTCTGGGTAATCGTGTTAAATAATTGTGATCATGATTTTTACCAAAATAATCGTGATTATGATTTTGCTCATAATTGAGCAGCCCCTCCATATAGATGTGAAAATTACACTTTCTTCCTTGATTGTACTACATGATTAAATATCACAACTAAAAGTAAACATTTATGGAACCATCTAGGATTGTACAGTTGCATGCAAAAGTATTCTTGATATTTTTCTATAAAATAACAACAACTGAGTGAACCACCATCACCAGATGTAATATGATGGAAAGCTGATCCTATACTAACCCGGGTCCTACTTCTGGCCTTATCGTAAGCCTTTCTTCGCTTTCTTTGTTTTTATCCTCCATGTCAATGTTAAAACCGCTTTCTGCAAATGTCGCACATGCACACTGAACACTCTCTCTGCCGCATATTGACAAGACCCGCCCCTTACTGCTCATTGGCTACACGTTTGTTTTGATTTTTGTTCTGTTTGGTGGCCCGTTGCACAAAACAAAACCTTATTCAATAAAGGACAATTTATTCAATATAAAGATTTAAAATTTACTACTTCTTTGCACTAATACAAAGAAAAAAGTGGACTTATTGTTAGTTCTATGTAATTTTGCTATGACTTTACCGGTCTGGCCCCCTTGAGATCAGATTAATGTGTTTGTGGCCCCCAGACCAAAATGAGTTTGACACCCCTGCCGGAGCAGCGGCAGCTTGACGGCGACCTGCCGGAGCAGCGGCAGCTTGACGGCGACCTGCCGGAGCAGCGGCAGCTTGACGGCGACCTGCCGGAGCAGCGGCAGCTTGACGGCGACCTGCCGGAGCAGCGGCAGCTTGACGGCGACCTGCCGGAGCAGCCGCAACAGCCGGAGCAGCAGTAGCCGGAGCTGCCGGAGCAGCAGCTTGACGGTGACCTGCCAGAGCAGCCGGAGGAGCTGTTGCCGGGGCAGCAGCTTGTCGACGACCCGCAGGAGCTTCACCACGAGCAGCATCTAGTAAGTACGTCTTTATTTGTGCAGAAGTATAGAAATTTCTACATAATTTACTACTTCTTTGCACTAATACAAAGAAAAAAGTGGACTTATTGTTAGTTCTATGTAATTTTGCTATGACTTTACCGGTCTGGCCCCCTTGAGATCAGATTAATGTGTTTGTGGCCCCCAGACCAAAATGAGTTTGACACCCCTGCACTAAAATGTAGGTCATGCTAATGTGGTCATGTGGTGTTTCTCTCTTGCAGCCTATCAACATAAATGCTTACGCTACTGTGAAAACCACAGCTGAGCATTTAATGTCAGGGTCTGCACTGTTCAGCAATATAGCCGAGATGGCTATATCCAGCGAAACATCTGTAATCTGCCTGGCTGTCATGACCATTATTGTGCAAGTTTTGTTGATGGGTGAGTTTCGCAGAATTATTTCTTTTTCAGCCATAAAGGTGTATATATAGCAACAAGCTTTCCAGATATGTTCTGGCCGTTAATGTTTTCAGAAGGAACATCTGATTTATGGACTTTCTTTTTTCTTATCCCCTATCAGCATGCAAAGACCTGAACAACAGGAACAATTTTTTTTTTTTTTTTTTTTTTACGAAAACTTAATTTGATTAATTTGGCAATCGCTATTTTTTTTTTAACCTTGCTTTCACCATAGTGGTCAGTACAGTAAGATCCAAAGAACGTCCAAAATAAAAAGAACGACGTTTGATGTAATTTGTTTGTAATTTTTTAATGAAAAATTTTTAACGTAATTTGTTTGTAATTTTTAATGAAATTTTTTTAATGTAGTTTATGAATTTTTTGTATTTTTTAATGTAGTTTATGAAATTTATGTAATTTGTTCTATTTGTTTAATTTTTAATGAAAAATTTTTTATGTAGTTTATGAAATTTGTTTGTAATTTTTTAATGTAATTTGTTCAATTTGTAATTTTTTAATGAAATTTTTTTCATGTAATTTGTTCAATTTGTTTGAGATTTTTTAATGAAATGTTTTTAATGTAGTTTATGAAATTTGTTTGTAATTTTTTAATGTAATTTGTTCAATTTGTTTGTTATTTTTTAATATCATTTTTTAATAAAATTGTTTTATCAATTTAATAAATATTTTTTTTTTAAATTAATTGTGGTTTTTATTATTTTATTTCAGTTTAACTCCAACTTTTTAAATATTTTATATATATATTATATATATATATATATATACATACGTGTATATGTATGTATATATACATATATATATATATATGTGTATGTATGTATGTGTGTATATATATAATGTGTGTGTGTGTACCCGCTTTGAATGTTATCCTTCTATGGATGTTATTCAGTCCTGCCTTCGAAGTGCCTTACAAACACATCAGTCCAGCAGCACGCAATTTATAATTTCACAATAATTGTTGCACAATATTGTTTTACATCAATTATCTTGTTTTTGTAATTGTTTGAATCAAAATTTAAATTGAAAATCAAAAACAATTAATTGCACAGCCCTACAATATGGACTCGTTAGTCTTCCATGAAAGTAACAGAAATGGGTTGGCGGAACCCCTGTGTTAATGTCTTGAGTTTTAAAATCTTTCTTACAGAATGCCTACTATGAGCCATCCTCCCTGGGGTTATTCCTATATTTACCTGAAGGCCATAACACCCATACTGTATACACATGGACATGAAGGTCATTGTTAGCACAGGTTTGTCATAGGCACAATCTTTAATAAAACGAACAAAATAATTATTTTGCAGACAATTCAGAATTTATTTTAATACATAACGATTGTAGTCCTTCGTCTGTGTGTGTGTGTGTGTCTTAGTCGCGTGGGTGGTTTTTAGCTAAGTGTAGCTACTGCCTAGCAGTTTAAAAAAAAATACTGGCTAGGGCTGAGATTTGAACTAATCTTAAAAAAAATGTGGGATTAGTCTTTAAAAAGACTTTTGGGGTTTTGTAGTAAAGGCCTATGTAAATCGAGATTGATGATAACAGACTAGCGAGAGCTGGCACAAGCGAACTTGACAAGAGACTAGACTAGAGTGAATGGAGAGCTATGTCGTGAGTCAATTTAAATGCAGTGATTTATTTTTGTGTGAGAAAAAGTGAAGAAACATTTACATTTACAGCCCGCTCTGTAAACCAGGGTGGGAACGGGGCGGCCATGCGCATGCGCGATTCATTTGCAGCCTGGACGCGGAGGGGTGCGTGTCTCCTCTCTGCTCTGACTGCAGCGCGAGGCTACTGAGAGACTGACCGCCTGTGAGTGCTTTTGTACGGGAGAGGGGCTCACGGCAGCACCCGCTGCTCGTTGAGCACAGTAGGCCTAACTGCAGAGTGATTCGTGCTTTCGAGTCTCCAAACACCACAAAAGTCTCCAAAAACACCATTAAAAGTCGCTGGATTTGTCATTTTACAAAAAAAAGTCGCCAGGAGGATGATTTGTTTGTGTTATAATCAGTGCTTGAAGTGGGGGAAAAAAGGTGGCGGTACTCTCTTTGCATTGGCAAAATCATGACATTTTTACAGCGAAAAACAAAACTTGGAGATATTGCTGTTACAACAACAATTTATTGTTATTTATTAACAACATAAATGTATTTAAACATGTTTGTGTGTGCATTTCTTTACAAAGACAACTAAACATTTTCTTTTTAGGTCATAATAATAAATCTCTTTTTTCAAGGTCATTAATAAACTTGATAGTCTTCAAATTTGTTAAGATGGTGTACAACAATTGCACCTAGATGGTAAACAACAAAAACAACCAAGAAAACAGCCCTGATCTTTGTCTTTTCAGTCATATTTCGATGTTTACAAGACAGCAAACATAATAAATAAATAAATAAATAAATAAATAAATAAATAAGAAGGCAGCCTACACTCGGGTTTTACAGTTCAACTCACTTACATTGTAGACATATTGACTCTTTTATCTATTTTAGCAGCGAAAATAGATCTGATGAATCCACTCAATCGTATTTTGAATGATTCAGTGATTTGAACGAATCGGTTGAGTCAAAGATTCAATGACCCATTCACAAACATCTCTCATTCTTGATGAATCGGCCGTTTGAATGAATCGTTTGAATGAACGACTCAATGACTCGCTTAAGGCCTTAAAGGATTTTCAAAACTTTAAAGCCTTTCAAGACTTTAGTGCCTTTCAAGACTTTAGGGCCTTTCAGGCTTTTAAAGACATGTGGAAACAGATTTGATGTTTTCTAGACTTTACGCATCTAGATCAATTATGAAAAAGACCATTTATAGCTAATGCAATCCATTGGAAATAAATGCTTTATATATCTTTTCAACAATTATAGTGCACATCACATTATTCACTTATATTATACAGGTCACTTGTATTACACTGCTCATTTACATTACACAGCTAACTTGCATCACACAGCTCACTTTCATTACACAGGTTACTTATATAACACTGCTCAGTTTCATCACAGTGCACATTTTCATCGCACAGCTCACTGGCATCACACAGCTTACTTGCATCACACAGCTCACTTGTCTCATACAGCACACTTGCATCACACTGCTCACTTGCATCACACAGCTCACTTGCATTACACTGCTCACTTGCGTCACACTGCTCACTTGCATCACACTACTCACTTATGTCACATTACTCAATTAACACACATTACTCACCCCATTATTTGTAACCTTTATGCAGTTACATCAGTAATGGAAAAGCCCATTTACAGCCAATGCAGTCCATTGAAAATACATGGTGTGCAGCTTTTTGCAAATTACAGCGCCACCTATCGTCCGATCAAGATAAAACTTGGCAGGATTGTTAAAAGTCATATGTCACATGTGCTCAATGAGTGTCGTATAAATTAGACTTTTCGTTTATGAGTTATAGGCTTTGAATTATTTTTTGCCACGCCCATTTCATAAATAATCCTTTAATGGCAAGCCAAAGGATAATGTTCCACTTTTTTTTGATAATTATTGACAATAAGACTCGAGAGAATATTAATGCACTGGATTGGTCTCGATCAGGTGAAAAACCTAGGACTAGTTCGCAAAAGTAGGTTTTTCACCTGATCAAGAATAATTAATGAACAATTTGATTGACAGCATTGGCCCAAGAGGCAAAGTATGTTCAGTATGTGGAGACCTATCAAATGATATCAATATTGTGTGTATTTATTAAGCACTACGTGATTACAGTGTTGTAAAAACTCTTTAGCGCCAACTAGTGGCCGATTTCTTTCAAATTTATTACAGACCTCTAGGACCACGTGTCGAACATGCTCACCGAGTTTCATTCCGATAGGCCTCCATTAATCTTGTCTAATTGGTGCTCAAACTTCATTGGCCGATAGCGGCCATGTTTTTTGAGACACGCCAATGTCCTTACATACACTCAAGGCAACTTGGACACATACACTGCACACCAAGGTTGAAGTCAATCGGACCAACACTTGCATAGTTAGAGCTGTTTTTAGTGATTTTTCTGTCATAGCGCCACCAAGTGGCCAATCGCCGCGGTTTTTGACCTGTGACCTCAGTGTGACCTCTTTCACATGTGTCCCAAGTTTGGTGTTGATAGCTCATTTATTTCTTGAGTTATTGCCATTTTAGCAACAGTTGGCTCCACCAGTGTTCAAACATTTGGGGGCCCCTTAGTGACGATGAATCAAAATTTTAAACTAGTGGCCGATTTCTTTCAAATTTCTTACAGACCTCTAGGACCACGTGTCGAACATGCCCACCGAGTTTCATTCCGATAGGTCTCCATTAATCTTGTCTAATTGGTGCTCAAACTTCATTGGCCGATGGCGGCCATGTTTTTTGAGACACGCCAATGTCCTTACATAGACTCAAGGCACCTTGGACAAAGACACAGCAAACCAAGTTTGAAGTCAATCGGACCAACACTTGCATAGTTAGAGCTGTTTTTAGTGATTTTTCTGTCATAGCGCCACCAAGTGGCCAATCGCCGGGGTTTTTGACCTGTGACCTCAGTTCGAGGTCTTTCAGATGTGTCCCAAGTTTGGTGTTGATAGCTCATTTAGTTCTTGAGTTATTGCTATTTTAGTAAAACTGGCTCCTCCCAGTCCGAACGTTTTGGGGCCCCTTAAGGACCCTGAATCAAAATTTCAACTTTTTTTTGATAATTATTGACATTGAGACTCCAGAGAATATTACTGCACTGGACTGGTCTCGATCAGGCGAAAAACCTAGGACTAGTTTGCAAAAGTAGGTTTTTCACCTGATCAAGAATAATTAATGAACAATTTGATTGACCAAATTGGTCCAAGAGGCAAAGTTGTTCAGTATGTGGAGACCTATCAAATGCTATAAAGCACTTGAGATTTGGACATACGGTTTAGGAGTTATGGGCACAAACGCGTTGAGGGGCGCTGAAGCGCCCCCTATTGGCCGATTTTGCTGAGTCTTTGGGCCTGAGTAACTGTGACCAGTACTACCATCTGACCAAGTTTGAGCTCTCTAGGCCTTACGGTTTGGGCTGCACGACCGTTTCTAGGGCGGAATAATAATAATAATAATAATAACTAATAATAATAATAATAATAATAATAAAAATCCTACCGAAAACAATAGGTTTCCAGCGCTTCGCGCTTGAACCCCTAATAATAATAAAAATCCTACCGAAAACAATAGGTTTCCAGCGCTTCGCGCTTGAACCCCTAATAATAATAATAATAATAATAATAAAAATCCTACCGAAAACAATAGGTTTCCAGCGCTTCGTGCTTGAACCCCTAATAATAATAAAAATCCTACCGAAAACAATAGGTTTCCAGCGCTTCGCGCTTGAACCCCTAATAATAATAATAATAAAAATCCTACCGAAAACAATAGGTTTCCAGCGCTTCGCGCTTGAACCCCTAATAATAATAATAATAATAAAAATCCTACCGAAAACAATAGGTTTCCAGCGCTTCGCGCTTGAACCCCTAATAAAAATCCTACCGAAAACAATAGGTTTCCAGCGCTTCGCGCTTGAACCCCTAATAATAATAATAAAAATCCTACCGAAAACAATAGGTTTCCAGCGCTTCGCGATAGAACCCCTAATTAAAGCTGCAAGCAGCATTTCCCGGGTTCAAGCGTTTAAGGCCTTTGGATTGACATGACAATACATGTCATGTCATGCTACATATGTCATGCTACTAAGGGTGCCACAACATATGTCATGTGAAGTACTCACCCGTCCAGTTTTCCCTAAAATAAACAAAGTCATATCCATTAGAGATGAGCCGGATACTTGGCTGAAACGAGTATCCGGTACGGATAAAGCACTTCTGCCGAGTACGAGTATTATACGAGTAATACGAGTAAATATCTGTGCTCGGATTGTATGAAAATCATCATTGGCTAGCTGATTGTGTCAGCGTTCTGTGATAGGCTAGTCTATCTAATTAATGATTAACAAATTAATTATTACCGGTTAAAACCCCGCCCATTTCAAGACAAGCCCCGGCTACTTCCGGGTTAGGCCCCACCCACTCCGTGTCAGAACCAGAATCAGAATCTTTGCCTTACAAGTCAGCACAAAATTGGGTTTTTGGACTGTTGGGGGCGCTAGAGAGCTTTTTTTTTTTTTTTTAAAAATGGCTGTTTTTAGTGATTTTTCCATTATAGCGCCACGAAGTGGCCAATCGCCACGGTTTTTGAACTGTGACCTCAGTTTGACATCTTTCACATGTGTCCCAAGTTTGGTGTTGATAGCTCATTTAATTCTTGAGTTATTGACATTTTAGTAAAACTGGCTCCTCACAGTCCAAACTTTTTGGGGCCCCTTAAGGACCCTGAATCAAAATTTTGACTTTTTTTCGAGAATTATTGTCTTTGAGACTCTAGAGAATATTACTCCACTGGATTGGTCTTGATCAGGCGAAAAACCTAGGACTAGTTGGCAAAAGTAGGTTTCGGATAAAATGCGCGATAGCAAAAAAATTTAATGGCGCAAATGAAATCGGAGATATACGTTTTTTAGGTCATGAGCCAAGGATTCCAAGGATATAAAGCACTTGAGATTTGGACATAGGGGTTTTAGGGGTTTAGCGCCCCAAATTGTCCGATTCCGCTGAGATTTTGGCCCTATTATAATAATAATAATAATAATAATAATAAAAATCCTAACAAAAACAATAGGTTTCCAGCGCTTCGCGCTTGAACCCTAATAATAATAATAAAAATCCTAACAAAAACAATAGGTTTCCAGCGCTTCGCGCTTGAACCCTAATAATAAAAATCCTAACAAAAACAATAGGTTTCCAGCGCTTCGCGCTTGAACCCTAATAATAATAAGTATGCAGAATAACAATAATGATGCTTTGCAAGCACCATTAACTAGAATGTACATTTCCTGAAGAAAATGTGAATGGTGCTTGCACGTGGCAAGTTCCACTCATCGCATTGATTTCGCTTACTTTGGGGGCGGGGCTACAAGTGATGTCACGTGACGTGACCAAACCACACGTGAGGGAGTTCCCCTCATCGGGCTGAGTGTTTTGATATATAACATGTCCATGTTGTGCTAACTTTTTGATTTCGCTTACTTTGGGGGCGGGGCTACATGTGACGTTACGTGACGTCACCAAAACACACGTGAGGCAATTCCCCTCATTGGGCTGAGTGTTTTGATATATGACATGTCCATATTGTGCTAACTTTTTGATTTCGCTTATTTTGGGGGCGGGGCTACACGTGACGTCACGTGAATACCTGGTGGGGTGCCAATACTTTTGGACAAAAGTGGCTACTAAGTGTTTTGACATTTTACGCGACAAATCACGTGTGAGGCAGTTCCCCTCATCGGGCTGAGTGTTTTGATATATGACATGTCCATGTTGTGCTAACTTTTTGATTTCGCTTATTTTGGGGGCGGGGCTACACGTGATGTCACGTGACGTGACCAAACCACACGTGAGGGAGTTCCCCTCATCGGGCTGAGTGTTTTGATATATGACATGTCCATGTTGTGCAAAATTTTTGATTTCGCTTATTTTGGGGGCGGGGCTACATGTGACGTCACGTGAATACCCGGTGGGGTGCCAATACTTTTGGACAAAAGTGGCTACTAAGTGTTTTGACATTTCAAAAGTGACTACTAAGTGTTTTGACATTTCATGTCAAAACTGCAGTCATTATGGAATTCTACTTATTATTATACTGCATAGAACAGTTTGTTGGGGGCGGGGCTACACATGACGTCACGAGAATACCCGGTGGGGTGCCAATACTTTTGGACAAAAGTGTACTGACTGGGGGCCAATACTTGTGGAAACATTGGATTGATAGTGTGGAGTTGATAGTTACATGTATTGAGAGTGTGCTTTACATCTACAGAGAGAACAAAAGAATTTTAAGAATTCCCCATTCAAGTCTATGGGAAAAAAAACCCCCTTTGAGCTTCTGTAGCGGGAATTCCGGAACTCCGATCGCTTATAAAAGTCATAGCACACCTGTCCTCAACGAGCCGGTCGATTTGACACCTCATTCATGGGTCTAGGACAAAAGCTGCGGGACAAGTTACGCGCCGAAAAAGTGTCCGGAAGAAGAATAATAATAATAAGTATGCAGAATAACAATAATGATGCTTTTCAAGCACCATTAATAATAATTAAAGCTGCAAGCAGCATTTCCCGGGTTCAAGCGTTTAAGGCCTTTAGGGAGTTTAAGGCCTTAAAGGATTTTCACATACACAAAGTGACATAAACAAAGTCATATCGGTGAGTCTACAATCCTCGTGCGAAGCAAAACGAAGTATGAAAACATACTTGGCAATAAGACCATTCTGATTCTGATTCTGATTCTGATATTATTCTGATTCTGAGACTTTGCCTTACGAGTCAGCACAAAATTGGGTTTTTGGACCTATGGGCACAAACGCGTTTTGGGGCGCTGAAGCGCCCCAGATTGTCCGATTCCGCTGAGATTTTGGCCCTGAGTAACTGTGACCAGTACTACCATCTGACCAAGTTTGAGCTCTGTAGGCCTTACGGTTTGGGCTGCACGACCGTTTCTAGGGCGGAATAATAATAATAATAATAATAATAATAATAATAATAATAATAATAATAAAAATCCTAACAAACACAATAGGTTTCCAGCGCTTCGCGCTTGAACCCTAATAAGTATGCAGAATAACAATAATGATGCTTCCCTTTCGATACTCCACTCATACTGCGTATGGGGGAAAAGCTCCTTTTTTCCTCAATACTGAAGCCTTTTTTCAATAACGCAGTGCAACTGCACTGCCATTGGTTTAATCTGTAACTTTTTAAAACCAATGACGGCGCTGCGTAGCTGCGCGAGCCTGTGGCGATGCAGCGCGCCAAAGCCCGCTAAAAAGGGGCGGGGCATATAGCTATATAAGCAGGCAAATCGCCAGAAGAAATCAGATCTTACTCCTTCAGCGACGACTTCACTTCGCTGAATTTCCTCTGAACGCCTTCGCTGGATTTTCGCCGTTGAATAGGCACCGCAGCGGACCAGCTGAGCTCTTTAGACAGCCGCATCTCGCGCCGTTCTCGGGCTGCCGGCTTCCTGCTTGCAGCCGCTTCTCAGCGATCTCCTGCCGCCATCCGGCGATCACAAAAAGAGCTTTCCAGCGGTTTTCACCGCTCTAGAAGAGCATTTCCAAACAAGCGCCGTTTTAACAGCGGCGGCCATGCCGCGTCACAACTGTGGCACATGCAGAGTCCCTCTGCATGACAATGACGGCCATGAGGAGTGCGTTTCCTGCCTGGGTAAATCCCACGCTGAAACTGCACTCACTGAGTCCTCATGCTGCTTCTGTGAGAGCATGAGTCTCGCCTCTCTGCGCTCGCGGATCGCTTTCTTTAATGAAAGTGACTCCGCCCCTCACGCCCCCCCGTCCTTTTCCTCCCGCGAGCCGGCCAGGAAGCGACAGCGGGGAAGAATGGCTCAGCGCCCGGGTTTGGGTGAGCTCACGCCGGCTCTGCGCCCGCGTGCCTCACCCTCTCCAACGAGAGAGCCGTCCCCCGTCCTCTTCTCACGCCCAGAGCAGCGTCCCTCAGCTGAAGTGAGTGACCTCATCTCATTTGGCGGATCGGAGGACGAGCCGCTTGACGACTCCATGTCACTCGCGGCTTCTGAAACGGAAGACTGGGCCGGTGATTCTAACCCCGCCCACTTGCCGTCGCGAGAGCCCATCGACGCCAAAACTGGGATGGATGCCGAGCTTCTCCGCATCCTCTCCAGAGCTGTCGAAGATCTCCATCTGGAGTGGGCCCCCCCTGAGGAGCCGACGCGCAGCAGACTGGACGAGTGGTTCCTGCCGGGAAGCCGCCAGGCCCCCCGCCAGCGTTATGCCTGAGGTGCACGATGAGCTCACAAAGTCGTGGCGCGCCCCCTACTCGGCCCGCCTACGCACTTCCTCTGCAGCTCTCGGTGCAGTAGATGGCTCTCAGGAGAAGGGCTATGAGCAATTGCCACCCTTGGACGAGGGCGTGGCTGCTCATCTCTGCGGCTGTGGGGTGGAAAAGCAAGAGAGCCCTTCTTTCAAAGCCCTGCAGGGTGACATCTGCCATGGCTGGCAGAGCCTACACTTCTGCAGGCCAAGCCGCTTCAGCACTACACACCATGGCCATTCTACAGGTGTTCCAGGCAAAGCTTCTCCGTTCCCTGGATGAGTCGAGCCCTAGTGAACCTGCTTTTTGCGATCTCCGCAGCGCCACAGATCTGGCCCTGCGCGCCACAAAAACCACGGCCCAAGCCATTGGACGATCCATGGCCAACCTGGTTGTGCTGGAGCGCCACCTCTGGCTTAACCTCACTGAGATTAAGGAGAGCGACAAGGTGGCCTTTCTAGATGCCCCAGTCTCTCCATCTGGTCTCTTCGGGCCGGCCGTAGAAGGCTTTACAGAGCGCTTCACCGCAGCACAGAAGTCGTCCCAGGCTATGCGGCACTTCCTGCCCAAGCGCTCCACCTCTGCCCCGAGTCGCCCCAGGACTGCGCCGACTCAGCGCCAGAGCAAACCTGTCCCTTCTGCCCCCCAGGTGGTGCCCCCTAAAGAGCAGCACCCAGCTCGCCCCACTAAGCGCGCTAAACCACCTGGACGTCAGGGCCCCCGGCAGAGGATTGTGCTGGACCCGACGCCCTCTAAATCCTCCTGATCGTTGGGGAAGGAAGAGGAAAGAGCAAAGTCCTGCCACGGCGGACCACCCCAGAAGCTCTCTCGCCTGCCGGCTATGCGACCTGGGCCCACCGTCGTTGCGTCCACACAAAGCGCTGTTGTTATGGCAAACACAATAAAGATTTCACATTTTCTAAAAGAGAGCAGTTTTCCTCTTCCACACTCGTCAGTGTTCAGGCCCCTAATCAGTGGCCTGCCATCCGACACTATCCAGCCCCTTGTCACACGGGCCGAGGCCTGGCAGGCCATCCCCGGAGTGTCCAAGTGGGTGTTGGGGATAATAAAATACGGCTACTCACTGCAGTTTGCCCGGAGACCCCCGCGTTTTCGCGGGGTGATTCCCACTTTGGTATAGCCGGACGACGCCCAGGTCCTCCGCACCGAAGTGCTGACGCTGTTGAGGAAAGGAGCCATAGAGATGGTTCCTCCTTCAGAAAGCGGGTCGGGGTTTTACAGCCGTTATTTCCTTGTCCCCAAGAAAGATGCCGGTCTCAGACCCATCTTAGACCTCAGACTCCTGAACCTCTCCCTCATGAAACGGAAGTTCAGGATGTTGACACTGAAGCAGATCCTCACGCAGATTTGCCCCGAGGACTGGTTCTTCTCGCTGGATCTGAAAGACGCTTACTTTCACATCCAGATAGCCCCACATCACAGACGATTCTTGAGATTCGCGTTCAAGGGTGTGGCTTACCAATACGCAGTCCTTCCCTTTGGGCTGTCTCTAGCGCCACGAACTTTCACGAAGTGCATGAGCGAGGCACTTTCCCCTCTGAGACAGATGGGAATCCGCATTCTGAACTATCTCGACGACTGGCTCATTCTAGCCCAGTCGCGAACCGAGCTAGACCACCACAGATCCGTGCTCCTGAGCCACTTAGAGTGCCTAGGACTCAGGGTCAATTTTGGCGCTTTCGCGTCAGAGTCAACCAGGCCTGTCTAGCAGCCCTGGAGCCTTGGATGAACCCTGTTTGGTTCAGCCGTGGAGTACCCCTACAGGCGGTTTCCAGAAGGACGGTGGTCTCAACAGATGCGTCCAACCTGGGTTGGGGTGCTCTGTGCGAGGGCAGACCAGCCTTCAGCTCGTGGTCGCACGAGGACAGCCATCTCCATATCAACTGCCTCGAGATGCTGGCGGTAGAACGAGCCCTTCGATCTTTTCAGGCGATCCTGGAAGGGCGCCATGTCCTAGTCCAGTCGGACAGCATGACAGTGGTGTCCTACATAAATCACCAAGGTGGCCTTTCGTCCAGCCGCCTCTACATGCTGGCAAAGCGCCTCTTGGAATGGGCATTACCCAGGTTGCAAACGCTCAGGGCGACACACATACCTGGCTAGTCAAATCTGGGAGCAGACATGCTTTCACGGAGCAACGTCCCCTCGGACGAGTGGATGCTCCATCCCCAGACGGTTCTCAAAATCTGGGAGATTTTCGGGAAGGCAGAGGTCGACCTCTTCGCCTCAGAAAGCAACTCTCATTGCCCAACTTATTTTTCAAAGGACACAGATGCGCTGGCCCACGACTGTCCCAGCCTCCTTCTTTATGCTTTTCCCCCGATTGCTCTGGTCCCTCAGGTCATCAGACGAGTCAGGGAAGACAGGCGCAGAGTCCTCCTGGTGGCCCCACTCTGGAGGAGCCAAGTTTGGTCCTCGGAGCTATTCAGGCTTTCCATGAAAGCCCCATGGCCGATCCCCCTGAGGCGAGACCTCCTCTCTCAGGCGAACAGGACAATCTGGCACCCGCAGCCAAAACTCTGGGCTCTGCACGTATGGTCCCTCGATGGGAGCCTCTGAGCCTCCCCGAGGACGTGCTGCATACCATTGCTCAGGCGAGGGCCCCATCTACGAGACGCCTTTACGCCCAGAAATGGTCAGTCTTCGTTGACTGGTGCTCCGCTCGGAACGAAGACCCTGTTGAGTGTGACGTATCTCCGAAACTGTCATTTCTCCAAGAGCGTCTGGACAAAGGTCTCACCCCTTCCACGCTCAAGGTGTACGTAGCAGCCATTGCAGCATTTCATGCTCCTATTGCTGGCCAATCAGTGGGTCGAAACGGCCTCATTGTGCGTTTCCTGAGAGGTGCTAGGCGGTTGAAGCCCCTACGTCCTCTCACCGCTCCCACTTGGGACCTTCACACGGTCCTTGAAGCGCTCAAAGGACCTCCCTTTGAACCGCTGCGGTCAGCTGGCCTTCGGCCCCTAACGCTCAAAACCGCTCTGCTACTTGCTCTAGCATCGGTCAAGCGTGTTGGCGATTTGCAGGCCCTCTCGGTGAGCCCTGCATGCCTTGAGTTTGGGCCCAATGACTCAAAGGTCATTTTAAAACCCAGGCACGGCTACGTACCTAAAGTGCTCTCAACGCCATTTAGAGCGCAGGTAGTTTCTCTCTCGGCTCTGCCTCTGTTGTCAGGTGAGCAAGAGCTGAATTTACTCTGCCCAGTGAGGGCTTTGAGGGTATACACTGAGCGGTCATAGCCGTTCAGGCATTCTGACCAGCTTTTTGTCTGCTTTGGTGGCCGCACCAAGGGGTCTTCGGCCTCTCGCGTTGGATAGTCGACGCTATCGCTCTATGTTACTCTTCTATGGGTCTTGAGTGCCCCATGAGAGTAAGATGGCCATCCACTAGAGGGATGGCCTCTTCATGGGCCTGGTCTAGTGGTGTCTCTATCAAGGACATCTGTGAGGCGGCCAGTTGGTCCTCGCCGTCCACTTTTGTCAGATTCTATAACCTGGACATCCCGACCTTGCACGCTCGGGTTCTTTCGGTTTGATACGACGGCCTCTTCAGACTCCATCATCATAACACCTCCGGGGAGCTTGCTCCCTCTTAGCAGTGTTGCGTCAAGGGTTCGATGGCTCCGGCCCTCTCACTTATCCTCTGGGCCCCAGGTTGTTCAAGATAAGTCTTATCGTTCTCTACCGTGGCACGGCACGGTTGAATTCGTTCCCCATACGCAGTATGAGTGGAGTATCGAAAGGGAACGTACTCGGTTACAAACGTAACCTCGGTTCCCTGAGATACGGAACGAGTACTGCGTTATATGCCGTGCCATGACGCTGCGGCTTCAGTGTCGTCGCTTCAGTCGTATGACCTGATTTCCTCTGGCGATTTGCCTGCTTATATAGCTATATGCCCCGCCCCTTTTTAGCGGGCTTTGGCGCGCTGCATCGCCACAGGCTCGCGCAGCTACGCAGCGCCGTCATTGGTTTTAAGTATGCAGAATAATAATAATAATAATAATAATAATAATAATAATAATAAGTATGCAGAATAACAATAATGATGCTTTGCAAGCACCATTAATAATAATAATAAGTATGCAGAATAACAATAATGATGCTTTGCAAGCACCATTAATAATAATAATAATAATAATAATAATAAGTATGCAGAATAACAATAATGATGCTTTGCAAGCACCATTAATAATAATAATAATAATAATAATAATAATAATAAGTATGCAGAATAACAATAATGATGCTTTGCAAGCACCATTAATAAAAATAATAATAAGTATGCAGAATAACAATAATAATGCTTTGCAAGCACCATTAATAATTATAGCTGCAAGCAGCGATACCGGGGTCAAGCCAATCAGATGCGCTCAGAGCATGTCGCTGATGAACCATACCAAGTTTCGTAGCAATATGGCATTGCATTCGTAAAATACTGAACGTAAGTATGTATGTGTGTGTGTGTGTGTGTGTGTGTGTGTAAGTGTGTGTGAGTGTGTGTAAGTGTGAGTGTGTGTGTAAGTGTGAGTGTGTGTGTGAGTGTGTGTGTATGTGTGAGTGTGTGTGTAAGTGTGAGTGTGTGTGTGTGTGTGTGTGAGTGCGTGTGTGAGTGTGTGTGTAAGTGTGTGGCTTATTCACTTGGCAGGCTCAACATTGGTAGCCAGCGAGCTAGAACTTATCACTCAGTTTCATTTCACAAAAGCAAAAAGGTCAATCTTTGTGGAATCTCTGTGACCAAATCTCTGTAAAATGTGCAAATTTAAAGCCAGAGAAGGTTGTTCTATACTAAGAAACTACATGCTGCTAGATCGGCCAAGCAGTCATCTGTCCTCATCCTCTTTGACCTTTCAGCAGCATTTAACACAGTCAACCACAAGTCTCTTTCATCAACCCTAAGTAGTCTTAAAGTTTGTTTACATTAGCTACATAGTCCTTCATCCATATCGGACTCTTCTTCATTCTAACACTCCTTGGGCGTGCATTTAGATCTGTTTGAATCCCCCTTCATCTTCCCAGCCCGCTTGTTGAAACGGACTGCATTCAATCGTCTCCCATCACTGAGAAGTTAAGTACCACTCCACAGAAGTTACAGTAAGTTGAACTCCACTGTCTGACCTACAGCACATCTCACCGCTGTCATACTCCTCTCATACATACTGTATCTTGAACTACTCTGATGTACTTCTCTGCCACACCTGACATCCTCATACAGCACCATAGCTCCTCTCTCGGCACCCTGTCATACGCTTTCTCTAAATACACAAAGACGCAGATTCTGACTATCTCTGTACTTCTCTATTAACATTCTCAGAGAAAAACCTGCATCAGTAGTGCACTTTCTGGGCATAAAGCCATACTGCTGCTCACAATTATCAACTTCCTTTCTTAGCCTAGCTTCCACTAGTCTTTCTGAGTTTTCTTTATATATATTACAGAATATTACACCTGATGTGGCTTTGAAGTACAACAGGGATGATGGTCATTTTTATCCATATGCTTTAATGTTTAAGAATACATGAAAAACTAATTTCACTGACAATCCTGGAAAGTAGCTCAGAATTAATATACAACAGCGAAGCTAGTAATGTGTCTGTGTTTTATCAACTTGTCTTATGACACTTCACCCCAGTGGTAAAGCTGTGGGGAGATGAACGGGGTTGTCTGAACCCAAATATTTGGAGGACTGTCTCATGTCAAAATCCACAGTGAGTGAGTGATTGCCACTACAGTAGTGCACTTTATTCAGTATAATATAATGGAATGTATGTTAAATACATACTGTAAGTATGCAAATGCTTGGTGCAAAACAAAAATGTAAGTGTAATAATAAATGTATAAATGTAATCACAACGATATCTGGATGGTTTGTTAGGTTGTTTAGGCCGCTAGGTTTTAAACCAAGTGTCTGAAAAAGGATAAAAACTTTTATCTGTTTACTGAAATTGCCCATATTGGTGTGCGTGTGCATTTGTGTGTAAATACAAATAAATGACTCAGATAGAATATCTTTACAGATGACCATAGTGTCGAACTATCTATAATCTAGTGAACAGATTAATTCACCACATTAATAAATCTTTAAATTTAAATCTACAGACATTGTCATCATCCAAAGACACCAAATGCAGATATAATACTCCAGCTGTAGTAGTAAATGGTAGTGAAAGCATAAATAAATGCTGCTACACGTAATTCACTACTGAAACAAATCAGATCCACTTGGAAAACAATAATTCAGGCATCATTTTAACAACATTAAACAATACAGTAATGTCAGTGGGAGAAGTAATTGATTAAGTTGAGTCTAATTTTGAATAGAAAATAATTTATTAAACAGTTTCCTACAAGTAGAGTCTCTAAAATTAATATTTCTCTTTTCAGAACTGCAGAGACTGAGTGTGTAATTATGGTCATTACACCTGTAAAGTTTTAGGTCTTTCTGTGATTTTAATATATACAGTTCCCTCGGAATGTATTGTATTGTCAATTCTATTTTGCTCTACTGTTTAGTTTGAGATTAAAAGATGAACATGCAGCAACAGATCAGTCAGATTTTCAGCCTCCCTTAGTTGTATGCCTTGTAGTCTCAAACGGTCCCATCTCCAACATCCTACTGCCAATGTAACTGTCTCCCTCCTCTGTACATGTCCAAACATCTCACACTAGCCTCTCTGACCTTGTCCCCAAAACAGCCAACCTGAGCTGTCCCTCTGATGTGGTCCTTCCTAATCCTGTCCATCCTCATCACTCATAAAGAGAACCTTGACATCCTGATCTCTGCTGCCTCCACCATTGCCTCATGTCTTTTCCTCACTGCTACAGTCTCTAACCCATGCAGCATAGCTGGTCTCACTACTGTCTTGTACACCGTATATTTGACTCTTGCTGACACACTTCTGTCACACACAACACCCCTGACACTTTTCTCCACTCACTCCAACCCGCCTGCACTCGTCTCTTCACCTCTTTTCCACACTCCCTTTCACACTGGACGGTTGACCCTAAATCCTTAAACTCCTGCACCTTCTTGTCCTCAGCCCCCTGTAACCTCGCTGTTCTATTTTCCTCCTTCTCATTCATACAATTGTATTCTGTCTGCTTTCCAAATAATTTAAGAAACAGGTCATTTTTAAACAGTAAATTATTCTTGTTAATCACATCATGTGTTGAGTGACATGGTGTCTGGATCAGGTAGCTATGCTTAGTAATGTGATGATGGAAAGAGCTTTTCCAGCTTTTTTATACTAATAACACTTATTTATATAGTTAATTTTATATTCATCTGTATCAAATGTTAAAGACATCTGTTTGATGTGTGATATTTGTTGATACTATTTGAGGTGTGTTTGTGTGTGAGTACTTTTGCAACAGCATCATAGTGTTTGTGTGTACAATTGTGATCTTCTTACCAATACTCATATTTATATCTGTAACGAAGAGGCGGAATCCAATGGAGGAGAAAACATTTGGCGAGATGTTTATAGAAAAACTCAGACAGAAAATAAATCATGAGAGTCAGAGACAAAACCGGTTGTAACCCGGTTCCCTGAGAAGGGAACGAGACGCTGCGTCAGTGCTGACGCTATGGGCCAGCCTCGAAAGGGAACTACATACGTAACCTGGTTCCCTGAGAAGGGAACGAGACGCCGCGTCGCTGGCCCATAGCGTCAGCACTGACGCAGCGTCGAGTTCCCTCGAAAGGGAACCGACAATAATCCTAATAAACAGAGAGTCAAACGGAGGGGTGAACAAATCTGAAATCACTAAACACAAAGAGCAAAAACCAGGAAAACAGAACACTGGATCAAACACGAGTAGAACAAACAACAGCTCAGTACAGAAGTAAAATACTAGACAATATATTATACTTCACGAGGTAAACTAGCGTTAGAGGGATTTAAATGTCCACAAGCACCTGAAATGACACTGTGACACGAAAGTGTTAGAGCTCTGGCTCCCTCTGGTGGTGAGGAAGTGTAAGTGAAACAGTTACAATATAATAATAATAATAATAATAATAATAATAATAATAATAATAATAATAATAATAATAATGATAAATTTATATTTAAGTTAACCAAAAGCAGATGATGTTCTTACAAATAAAAAAATTGTTTAATGATGAATATGAGAAAAGTTTGCAACATTAGTTTTTATTTACTAATATTTATATGTAGATTTGTTTCTATGGTAAATAACATAGATCATGGTGCATTTTGTATCAAACCACACAATTTTTAGATGAGAAAAATATTAAAAATATATAAATGGAATGTGACGTGTTTCTTATTACCCAGGTGTGTCCTGTTAGATTGATCATTTAAATAATAAATGAACATCTACACTTGGTTTTAGTCTCCAGTTTTACTTGTGAATACAGAATGTGTTGTTAAAAAGGAAAAACCTGCATGAAGATCAGAGAGCTGTCTATGGGAGAAAAGCCTCTGTTCTGTATAGCAACACTGTTATCATGGAGTGTAAAATCTCTTACATTTACATTCATCACTGTATAATCATTCCCAATGTGACATTTGGTTTGAAGCTCTAGTGCAGAGACATTATTGATGATAACTAACCGGAAGTAAACATTACACTAACTACTTTTATTCTTACTTTTCTTTTTTAAATTTTCTTATGTAATGAGAAGTTTCGAGTGCCTGTGTTCAAGAGTTTAAAAGATTTTAGAGAGATTTTCAGAGATTCATAATTTAAAATTCAGATTAAAAAAATTCAAGTCAATAATCAAATATATTTTTTCAGTGTTCACAAATTCAGATTCAGTATTTCAGTTTTTCAACATAGAAAAGTGAAGTTTATCATCCGGGTTTCTCAGTGCTACAGTCGACAATAGACAATCAAGCCTGGAGCATGTTGTACTGTTTTGTGTTTCCTGATATTACAGTAAATACACCCACAAAGGTTAGAGCCCAATTTCCACTGTTCTTTCCCCTTCTGTAAATGTCTCAAGACATGTTGTAATGACTGTTGTTGCTGCGTACATAAATTCATGTTGTATAAGTTCATGTAGATATAAAAATATAGTTAAAATGTAATATTCCTGTGGGTCAGAGAGCAATATGGATGTGATCAAGCTGTGACATGCGGCTTCTTTAAAGCTTATAAACTCTGTATATGGTCCAAGAGACGCACAAAGTGTTTGTTTCTTTGTTGTTTGGTATTCAGAATGAATGAGAGAGAGAGAGAGAGAGAGAGAGAGAGAGAGAGAGAGAGAGAGAGAGAGCACAAAGTAAAATTACACAAGACATCTGTATGGTTGGTGGGCGTTATTTAATTGAATCAGTGCAGCTATACCTTCACTGTTCAGCTTTATGATTGGATTGAATTCAGCTTCACTTGTAGAAATGAAAGATTGTAGATGTTAGTAAAACATTGTGTGGAAATATTGAATGATTCTGACAGAATGATTTGTTACACCATGTATGTGGAAAAGTGATGAGTATAAAACTCCTTGTCTATCAGAGGGGAATGTTGTTGTTTTGCTGGACAAAGAAGGCTGGGAGATTTATAATCATACAGATAAAAAAGAATTTAAAAACATACAGTTACATCCATATGAAACATTTCACTGACCAATCAGGTAGCACTTACATTGTGAATATTATTGAAGCTCTCTCTGCTGTCCATCCTTTTAGAAATTTGCTTATTAGTGCTGATAAAGAGATTTTAACCTGAGATTTTTATTTCTAAATAAAATATAAATCTGATTGTGTTTGTGTTTGATGAAGTTTCAAAGAGAAACAAAGTTTTGTTTGTTTTTATCTACAGACATCAGCAGCTGAACTTTATACAATTTTTGATCAAATTAAATTTTGCAGTAAAACTCAGAGTAAACTGTAAATGATCTTTATTTATATGTGATTTGTAATGACAAAGTTCCACAGTCATAATGTCCCATAATCATAACAAGCAGACTGTAGGATTACAATCAAAACCAGGTATTAAAATAATATGTACAGCATTTTAAAAGGATATATGTATTTCTAAAATTCACAAAATAGGAAATTATTTATTTTTATTCTCAACATTTAATATCTGATTGATTTTGTTTGGTGAAAACTCATTCGGTTTTAAATACAGGAGAGATGATCAGTGGTGCTGAATTTTTACCTCCTTCATTTAAAAAAGGACTGAAGAATGGATAGAGTTTCTCAGTGAAAGACTGACCAGTGAAAGAGTAGATATGAGATCTGGACTTCACATCATAAAAGGAGACCAGACCCTCCTCATAATCCACAAACACCCCCACCACCTCCACCTTCTCTCTCAGTGTGAGGGGGTACAGGGACTAGCACAAGCAGCATACTGATTCTCATTCTTCAGGTTCACAGTCCAGAATCCATTCTGAGGAATCGCTGTAATCTTCCCCTTCTTGTTAATGTTCTCTCTCACGACTCCTAATGACCAGCCAGTTTTCCCTCTGACCTGCACCTCATAATAAAATCTCCCTGAGGAGGAACTCTGATTTCCCAGAACACAGACATACCGATTAAACCTCTGTGGTGTATCAGGGAGATTCTGTCTTTTGTCTCCATGTGTCACTTGTTTTCCATCAGCAGACAGGATGAGATTTGAATGAGCTGTATCAGGATCCAGAGTCACATCCACTGAGAGAAACACAGTGTGTGATATGAGAAAACAGGTAAAAAATATTAAATCATCATCCAGTGGATCATATTCATTATCGATTTATAAAAGGATTTGTAGAAGATTTTTTAAAAGCTCTCTTTAAAAATGAAATTCCCATCATTTTATCTAGCATTCAATCAATCTACTGATTCAGCAGTCCATCCATTCATGTCTAATCTAGCTGTTGTCCACAAGCATTTATTATTGTTTCATTAAAAATATTATACAGAGCATAAGTCCAAATGAAGGCAGTCTGTAAGTGATTAAAACATATAAACATCATTTATTTATTTGTTTGTTATTTGGTGTTATTTCTTTGGGGCACTGGTAGTTAAAGTGGTTAAGTCTCTGTGTTAATGATCAGAGGATTGGGTTTAAAGGTGCCCCTGCTGGGCCCCTGAGCAAAAGGCCCTCTGCTCCAGAGGTGCTGCTTCTACTTACAGTGAGATTTTAACATTTTACTATGTATATGATGAAGACAGAGGAGAATCTACACCTCTGGTTTCTGCCCCTAGGACACCAGTGGATTTTCCTAGAGTCTTTACTTCTGAACTTACTGTAGCTTTGTTCCAATACATAATGCCTCGTTTCTGTGTTTTGTGAGAATAAAATGACCCATATGAATTCAGTAAAATGTTGATGAACTTCACAGGTATGTATTGTGTTACCTGATAGGATACTGAATAATCACATTTTAAATGTTTCCTCTCAAGTTTTTTAGTTATTTGTTTGTTTACTTGTTTGTTTTGTAGAGTTTTACACTAAAAGCTAGACGTTTTGGTAAATGATGAAGATTGAAGAAATCATAAAACACACCACCATAAGCGCGCACGCACACACACACACACGCGCACACACACACACACAAACACACACACACACACACACACACACACACACACACACACACACACACACACAGCACATTCCCAAACACACTCTCTCTCTCTGTGCTAAATGAAGCTCTCTCAGTTATTGATAGTCAGTTAGTGTTAGTGTAAAAAATATATTTTTGTAGAATACATTCATGACTTTTATGTTCAAGCTTATTTGTAAATGACAGAAACACTGCATGGTGTAAAAACTCTTTTCTAACTGCATCACTTTAAAACTCTCACCTTTTGGACAACATAAAGATTACATTTACCACTGATAGTCAAAGAAATCCATCTTTTATCATGCAGTTAAAAAAGGTATAAAGTTAATCTCTGTACAAACATACAGGTTTCCTGCATTATTTTATTAGTGAAATGTAAGAAGATGATCAGTGTTTCTAAAGTAGAAAAGGGTTTAAGGGCTTTAGTGCATGACAGTAATAATTAGCTATAGTGAGGAGGATAATGAAACAATTTAATACTCCTTTTATCTGGAAAGATCTAGAGATGAAAATAAGTCTGATGATGCAGTGGTGTAATGCTGATATGTACATTTTAATATGAGAGGAATTCAGAAATCTCACTGTACCTGCATACTGCTGAATCCTCTTCAGTTCTGTGGAAACTAATTACAACAAAACATCACTGTCATTAGATTTCAGATCAGTTATTGGTTGATTTCATTTAGGTTTTTCAAAACATTTATCTAAAACATCTACTTTAGTCTATTATTAGACTTTTTTTAATCAAATCTAAAGTACAAAATAATTTCTCACCTGTTTCCTTTAACTTGTCATTGAGTGATTTAGTGAGTTTCTCATTCAGAGTCTGCTGAAGCTGAGACAGAGCTGTCCTCACAGTGTCCACACTCACATCAGTGTTAATGCTGATCTCAGTCCAGTTCTTGGTGTGTGGAAGGCTGCACATGGAGGAGTAAATCTACAGTAGAGCAGGAAAGAGGAGAAATCCCTCAGCATGGTTAGTGTTGTTCTGTGATGTTCTGCATTGTCAGTGAGCAGAGAGAGGAACACTGACCTGTAGGAGGTGGAGATGCTCCTCAGTGTGTGAGAGCTGCTCCAGCTCAGTGTCTCTACTCTTTAGCACACTGATTTCCTGCTCCAGCTCTTTAATGAGTCCTTCAGCCTTCCTCTCTGCTGCTTTCTGCTTCTCCTCCATCATCTCTGGCAGCTCAGCCTGACTTCTCTCAATGGAGCGAATCAGAGCAGTGAAGACTTCAACACTGTCTGCTTTCTCTTTCTCTGTGCTTCTCTAGAGGAACGCATTTTCATTTCCTTCAGATAACACCGATAGTGAACTTTGTTCATTTCTACAAATAAGAATAAAACTACTGAATGTATCAGATATTAACTCATGTCATTTTGTACACACTTTGCTTTGCTCTACTGAGTGTTTGATCTCTTTTATCTCCTTCAGTCGGTCCTGAATCATCTGCTGCACATCAGTCTGTGTTTCCACCAACTGAGTCTAAGGACAGAGCAGAAGATAAATAATTTGATTAAAAAAGTAATTTGGCTAAATTTAAATTTAAATCACAATCTTCCTATCTGATCTTCTACTGGAAGTTTATCAGCATTTCTCACCTTCCTCTTTCTGCTCTCCTCCTCTATAGGAACAGTGTTGTGATTCTTGTGTTTTGTCTCAATACAGAACTGACACATACACGTCTGATCATCTCTACAGAACAGCTCCAGAGCTCTCTCATGTTTTTGGCATATGTTGGCCGCCAGGTTCTCCACAGGGTTTAATAGTTTGTGTTTCTTAAGTTTGGGCATTTTATTATGAAACTCTAAATGGGTTTTACACAAACTAGCACAACAATCCAGACAGGATTTCAGGGCCTTCAGCTTCTCTCCACTGCAGGCATCACAAAGAACCTCAGGTTTGTCAGAACCACTTTTCTTCTTGAAGTAATCTGCAACCTTTCTCAGTGTTGTATTAATCTTCAGTTTAGTTCTCTTGGTGAGTATCTGGTTACATAATGGACAGTGACAGAGTTGACAGAGTATAATGCAGCTCTTACAGAGGTTGTGACCACATGGAGTGGTGACTAGATCAGTGAGCACATCCACACAGATCGAACACAGCAGCTGATCTTCAGACAGGAGACTGCTGGAGTCATGAGAAACTAGAAAAGAAAATGTCACACATTGTTGATAAACGGTGTAAATAGAGTAAACTGCATCTGTAGTTTAGTTGTGAAAATCACAGACCAGAATGTCTACAAGTTTTCCTAAACTGTGTAAAGGCACTTGTTGGGGTGTCAGTTACTGTTAGTGTAAAAATGCACCCGATTCGAATGTTATCATTGATTGAACATTTGATAGATGATAACAACATTCTGAGCCTTCCAGTAGCCACAACATACCCCAACTGGACCATATCGATGGTCTCATTAACCACTGATAACATCCATTCAATAGTAGGATAACATTCGAAGCGGGTGTTGTACTGTATTTAGTCCACAGGTTGTAAATGATAAGTAGCCTATTGTTTCATCTTTTATCAATGGTTCAGTAGGGTTGGGTGTTGGCAAGGACCTCACCATACTTTTACAGAATACGTACTGTGACTCACAATACAGTGAGTCACAGTACAATTTCATTTTATGATTAGATACTTCACATAACTTTCACTTCTTTTTCGCAGTCTTGCTGTCACTGAGAGGTATTTGGCAAAATGGATATTGAAAAGTTGGTTTACTGTATGTCAGAGCAGAAGTGATACTTGTAGATACTGTACTTTGATATACAGTTGAACAGTACAATTTAATTTTTAAACTTTAAATATAATGGTTGCTATGAACGATGATGAGGATGATGATGTTATATGTATCTGCTTTATCAAAGTTATTTTTCTCCATCATACAGATAAAGTTGTAGCAACTTTTACCACATTTAATGTTATGAAATGAACCGTCATGACAGAAATATATATTTAATGTATTGAATTGAATTGAAAGTAATACAAAAAATTTGAGACCAGAAAGCAGAAATCATGAGTTAAAAAAACCCTCAGAAATCATGAGTAAAAAAACTCAGAAATCATGAGTTAAAAAACTGGCTATGCTCAGTTGTAAGGAATGTTTTGGAATGATTAAGTAATTTCACATTATGTGTCATTTTGTGTTAAAATTAATCAGTGACAACCCAAGTAACACATTCCATTAATAACACAGAGATGCATTTAGTGTGTTGTTCCCAAAATAACACTGATTGTGTTGTTTTAACACATCTGTTTTTAGAGTGTAGTTATTACTCTACAGTATGCTGTAGCATTTATTTACTATAAATTACTTTAGTACTTTTTTATGTGGGCAGAATTTTTATGACCGGACACACCCGATCCATAGACATTCACGGTATAGTTTGCATACTGCTCAGGCCTGTCTTTGTGCTTAGAAACCTGGACAAGAAGGAACATTAAACAATACATACTGTAGGCTTCATATACTGGATTTGGCACACCTAGCTGAAGCATTTACTTTCTCACAGTGACAGGTTTTGGAAGGAGGGAAATGGTACTCTAATGGATAAACTAAATAGGCCTGTTTGCCATTTTTAGTAGAGCTCAAAAGAAAACATTTTAACAGAAATAAATAGGCTACAGAAGATGCAAAAGATAATGTATAATGTTTGCTAATCTAGGTTTTGGCAACCAACAGGCCTAATAGTCATCTACTACAAGTAGCCAACAATCGGAGATGACTACCCATCAGACCATGGTCTTGTTTATTAATGGTATGTTTTTAATTATCATAGCAGCATTAACATACATAGATATGCATAGCCTATGCATATAAGCCCAAACAGAAATGGACCACTGACCAGGTATTCCTCAAGGTGTGGGGTCTGTTTACACATCCAGAAACAAACAAACAAACAAAAAGCTTTATTTTATCTAACCCTATTGAGCCTTCAAAGTGCTCTCTGAAACTACACCTGAGATGGCTTGTGTACGTTGAAATGAGAACATGAAAGGTTTGTTGTAGAGCTAAGCCAAATACATCGTTAGAAAGGTCTTGACCTGGAGAATAACATTATGTCAGTATGAAGAATCTACATGGCTCCTGCTTTGAAATACTGACCTTTGAAACATCACCTTGGTGCATTTTTGAAGGCTTATAATTAGGCAACAAAAGGGGCTACAGACATGGGACCAACTGTTAATGAGAGCTCTTGACATCAGAGGAGAAGATGGCGCCTGTGTTTGGCTCTGCTGTCGCTCCTTTTCTGTATTCTTTGTTTTCTCGTATATTTGTGATTGTACTTGTATTATCAGCCCTGTCAGCTAACTATTGTGTGTCGGCTGCTATTAAGTATGATCGGCACACGTTGTTTCATATCAGAGACCTTATTATGGAGGACTATGGTAATTGGACCTGGTACAAACCGATTTTCTCGCCCGTCTTTGAGTGCTCGTTGACGTCGCCGGAGTATTTACTGCTGTCTAAGGGACGCGGGAGGAGGAAAAAGCGAGGCTCCAGAGCGGGTGTCCAGACAAGGTTGAGGAGATACCGGACATCTTCGTTTACCCTGAGTGGGTCCGGACTGGAACAGGTGGAGCGGTTCCTGCGGCAGGTCCCAATCAGTGCGTCGGGACATGGTGCAGTCGTAGTCATGCCACCTCCCTACGAAGTACACTACAGCCGAGCTTTTCCAACTCGACAGGCACAGATACCGGGCTTACGGGAGCGGGTCCTGCGCCCCGTGTCTCTTTATGGGGAAAGAAATGGAGCGAAACCTATTGCCCATATGCCCCAGTCAGCTGGAGTTAACGTAAACCTGATTCGGGTTGCCTTGCTGAACGCTCGCTCTATAGCGAATAAAGCGTTTATATTGAATGATGTTTTTATCAAGGAACGTTTAGACTTTATGTGCCTGACCGAGACCTGGCAGCGCGAGTCGGATTACGTCCATCTGAATGAACTCCGTCCTCCGGGCTGTTCTGTGTTTGGTACAGCCCGCAAAACAGGTCGTGGAGGTGGACTTGCCATTGTGCACCGTGACTGTTTCTCTTGTAGGCAACTGAGTCAGGATTCCTTCAGCTCGTTTGAACACCAAATGACTAAGGTTGGCACTACAAAGTCTTTTCATTGTGTTTTAATTTATAGACCTCCTGGCCCTGCGCGTCTGTTTTTAGATGAGTTTGCTGAGTTTCTATCTAATATTATTAAATTGGAGTCTGTGTTAATAGTCGGTGATTTTAACATTCACATAGATGACGATTCCTGTAACACGGCATTAGAACTATTATCTTTGACCGAGTCTTTTAACTTTACACAGCATGTTTCTGGTCCCACACACACAAAGGGCCATACATTGGACTTGGTTTTTAGTTTGGGCCTGTGTGTGGATCAAATATCTATTAATGATATTCTAGTGAGTGATCACAGTTGTATTTTCTTTAATCTGTCTTTTTATTTGGAGTCTAATCCATCTAAGGTGTGCACTCAACGACGTATTATAAATCAAGTTGCTGTTGATAAGTTTTGTTTTTTATTTGATCCTAGTTCTTTTAATGAGTGTACTGATGCTGAGTCATTAGTTCAGTCATTTAATAATCATTGTGTGTCCGTTTTAAATAATGTGGCACCGCTTAAACGCAGTCTTATTTCCCCACAAAAACATTGTCCTTGGCTGAATGAAAGCATCTTTAGTCTCAGGAGAAATTGTCGTAAAGTGGAGCGTTTATGGAAAACCTCTAATCTTGAAGTACACAGGTTACATTTTAAGGAGCTGATCATAGCTCTCAATGTTATGATTAAACAGGCCAGATCTGATTATTTCACAAATCTTATTGTTGCAAATAAGAAAAATCCTAAAGTCCTGTTTGACACAATTAAAAATATTGTTTCGCCCCCAGCTCCTCAAGTATCAGTTTATTCATCAGCTGACTGTAATAGATTTTTACATTTCTTTGTCAGTAAAGTGCAGGGCATTAGGGACAGTATTTCTCCTTCATCGCACACCTATAATAGAGGTTCTCCTCTCCACTCTTGGGACCGTTTTTCTCCTGTCAGTCTACAGGGCATTAAGGTTTTATTAAAAAAGATGAAACCTTCTTCTAGCCCCGTTGACATTGTCCCAACGACTCTACTGTTAAATGCTACTGATACGCTTGCTCCCTGTCTGGTAAATATGATAAACTTGTCTCTTTCTACTGGCACGGTTCCCTCCTGTTTTAAACAAGCTGTAGTGAACCCCATTCTAAAAAAGCCAAACCTGGATCCTTCTGACCCTATAAACTACCGGCCCATATCTAAACTGCCGTTCATCTCCAAAATTTTAGAAAAAGTGGTAGCTAATCAACTGTCCACTTATCTGCAACACCATCAAATCTTGGATAAGTTTCAATCAGGTTTCCGCAAAGTGCATTCAACTGAGACAGCTCTTCTTAAAGTGTCAAGTGACATTTTGATGGCAGCAGATTCAGGCCAGTACACAGTGTTGGTTTTACTGGATCTAACCTCAGCGTTTGATACAGTCGACCATAAAATTTTGCTAAAGTGTTTGCAAAATGTTATTGGTTTATCTGGGTCCGTACTCCAGTGGTTTTCTTCTTATCTTACTGATAGAACTTTTTCGGTTGTGATAAATCAGATCATGTCTGACACTGTGTCTCTATCATGTGGAGTACCACAGGGATCAGTTTTAGGTCCTTTGCTGTTTTTACTGTATATGACACCTCTTGCTCAGAAAATTCAGTGTTTTAAGCATGTGTCCTATCACCTATATGCTGATGATATTCAGTTATATTGTTCTTTCAGGGAGTCTGAGTTTCACTTGCTGTCTAGCTTGTTGGAGTGTCTGTCTTGTATTAAGGAGTGGTTGGGCAGTAACTACCTTCAACTAAATCCGAAAAAGACAGAAACCTTGATCATTGCCCCAGATAAGAAAATTCCACAGATCAGGCAACATCTTGGTTCTTTGGGCTCTTCTATTCAGTCAAGCCTCAGGAACCTCGGTGTTGTATTTGATCAATCCATGTCTTTAGATCAACATTCAGGACAGATGGTTAAAAGCTGTTTTTATCACTTGCGGAATGTTTCTAAAATGAGGAAAATGTTGTCTAATGTAGATTTAGAGATGATTATACATGCTTTTATCTCTTCGCGTTTGGACTATTGTAACTCACTCCTTACTTGTCTTAACAAACGTGCTTTAAATCGTCTTCAGATTGTTCAGAATTCAGCAGCGAGGCTTTTAACTGGAACCAGCAGAAGATCTCACATCACACCGGTTTTATACTCTCTTCACTGGTTACCAATCAAATATAGAATTGATTTTAAAATTTTGGTCCTCACTTATAGAGCCCTTCATGGGAATGCTCCTGAGTACATTTCTGACCTGTTGACCCCTTATGGCTCTTCGAGAGCATTGAGGTCATCAGGTCAAAATCTGCTTGTGGTCCCTAAAACCCATTTTAAAACTCGGGGGGATCTTTCTTTTCAGTCTGTGGCCCCCAGACTGTGGAACGCGTTGCCCCTGTCTCTGCGTGTGGCTGATTCTGCTGAGTCTTTTAAAAAGCAACTGAAGACACTCTTATTTAGACAAGCTTTTAGCTGACTGGGCTTTTATGGTTTCATCCCTGTTGTAGTGTGTTTTATTATTTTAGAGTTGAAGTTTTGCTGTCTTTAATAATTTCTCTTTTTACTTTGCAAGAATGTTTTATTGTCCATTTAAGTTTTATTGTTATATTTTGTAAAGCACTTTGTGATTTTATCTGTGAAAGGTGCTATATAAATAAACTTTACTTACTTACTTACAGTTATCATGTCAATACAGTCAACAACTTGGGACACTGTCAAATATGTTTAAAATTAATTTCATCCTATTTAACAATTAAATATTTAAAATCTGATTGCATAAATGTGTTTACAATCCCCTAAACTCCTCACTGTACTTTCAACTCACTATTTACGAGCTCCAATTACAAGAAAAACACAAATGTTTTAAAAAAGTACAATTACCTACAGGTGCGCAATGCAGCTTGACAAAAAAAAAAAGCAAACTACCAAAATTGTAGTTTTTCTGGTCTGCAAAATAGGGCTGTTAAAACATTTATCTACTGAATATATCAACATCTGGTTCAGTCAAACTATTAATTATACTGCATCTAGATGATCTACGTTAAGCAAATGTAAATAAGTTGTTTTTTTAAGATATTTTAGCCGAAACAGTGTTTTTGGCTAGATGGGATACAGCTACGCGATTTAGGGTTAGGTTTGGGGTAGAATTCGGATAGAAACATCGGTTCTGGCTAGATGGTTTCAGTGATAGCAGGGTCAATAGCAACCACCATAGCAATGAACTATATAAAACTAAATGTAATATAAATTCACTGAACAAAGAATGTAAAAATAAAATAAAAGCAGCCAATAGGAAGATAAAAAAAATGCACATAAACTTAGTTCAGGAGCATTTCAAGCCAATAATGGTTATGTAAGAACCTACTGTATGTGACACACTGTCTTGTGAATTACGACTGTAAAATCATTGTATAAGTCATTTACTAAGTTAATCACTTTTCATTGACCTCTCAAGTGTGCTGTGACAATGGCTGAAAACGTGACAATAACTCATTGTGGAAAACATTTTATTTTTTACAAACTTATACAGTATTTGTTTCAAAGGATTCAACTGGAAATTTAAAAAAAAATCTGCAGTGCTAGTTATCATATTCATCCTCATTGTCATCATTATCACTATCATCACTGTATACCATTGTCTGTATGATTGGCATTGGGGAAGGGGGGGGGGATGACCCAAGTGGGGGTTGTCTGCAGGAACAATGTCTGGTACATGTGGGTGAAACATCACAATGGCTTGATGTCGTTTTCTTTCCAGCTGTTGGAGACGGTGAATGAGAGCAGCTTTTGCACCAGGCTGCTCAGTGTCTTTGATGGCTGAGCACAGAAAGGCATGCTGCTGATGGAGGTGTTCAGGTACACTTCTCATTTCCTGATAAAGCATGCGCTTTTCCACAGCTGCCCGAGTCTTCATATGTAAGGCATCAATCCCTCGCCTTTTTAGACTCCTCGAAACATCATCTTCTTCAATCTAGGAGAAGACAAAAGAAAACAAAGTGCTATGTCATGTTACCAGGTGGTTTCTAATATGATTGGCAGGTAGTTAGTTTGTCAGATGGTTACTAGAGTGACTGCTGTGTGGTTACTAGGGTTAAGTAACTATACTTACAGTGTCATCAGAGCAGAAGTAGACATACCAAGAAGGATCACATGCTTCTTGAAAATCAATCGCAGGGAAGATGCTCATCTGCGGGGGCCATTGAATGCTGTTGTATTCTTTTATTGCCTGTCTCAGTCTCTTGCTGGAGCTGGCTACCTGCTTAGAGAGCCTAATGCCCTGCCCATCTGAAGCAAAGTTAGGAAACACGCATGCAGAAAAATGAATGTATTCGTTTGCATTATAGTCCTTTTTAAGTTGAAACTTAATGTCTTATTGTATCTATTTATCCACAGCACTTTACCTGGATATTTTCTTTTCAGGTGGAGGAGGACTGCTCTCTCCCTTGATTCAGTTCTAGCCTTGCAGATCAGTTGGCCTCTGAGCTCACGTTCCACATCTTTAAGGGTAGACTGGAAGTCTGAATCAGACTCTTGCCATCTTCTCCTAATGCGGTGTTTTTTCTCCATGTTCAGCAGAGAGTCCTCAATTCTACAATGGTCAGCAAATAATTATTATTAAATGTTATGTACACACTTGACAGACAGATTACTGCTTACTTATTCTGTTTCACCCTCCTTAATTTCATGTAACTTCTTCACATAGCTTACAGGATTATATTTTATTACTGTACACGGAAAGGTATGTATAACATTTGCAATGTTATTTTTTAATAACATGCATGACCTTCTTACAGTATTCAAGACATTAACTTCAGTTCCTTACTTATTGGTTTCTGTTGGGCTAGCTTCATCTCCCCTTTTTTCCATCTCTCCATGTCTCCTTCAGAAACCATCACTACACAACAAAAATAACAGAAACCAAGATGTCAATCCTACACACTTTTGTGCAAAATGCACTTGTAAATGGAATGTAAAATTCTCCCATCTTCAACTATTGTTAAATGCTTCTTATGTGTATTGTTTACTTGGTGCCTCTCTGATGACAGACGAGATATCTTCTTGAGCGAGAATCGATATTTTCTCTGCTTTGTCTAGTCTTTGCAGGAGTTGCACCTCTGAAAAGACAGTTTAATCTACTTATGCTTACCAATTTGTGTGTGATCGGCTTCACTCCAGAAAATATAAAATGTATAAACTGTGAACCACCAGCACAGAATTTTGAAAGGTTATAGAGCAGTGGACAAACCTAGGTCAGTTGATTTCCTCCGTCCATAATGCAAAAGGGCATCAGTCAGTAGGTCAAGGCGATGAGATGGAGTCATCTCCTTTGTGAATCTGGAGGAAAGACCACAGCCTTTCCATTCCTTCCCCGTCTGTGAGCCCAAACCCATCGAGCCGTCTGGTACTGTACTTGATCTATGATTAAAGCAAAGTGGTAAAATATCACATACTGTACACTGACATTGAGCATAATCCTACTGCTTACAGTATAGTGATCACAGTTACAGTGTCCCAAAAGCTTGGGGCAGAATCATTCCTATAGAAATGCTGTGTAAATAATTTTTTTATAGTAATCAAGTAGTCCGCTTACGATGTTCATATTGGGTATGTTTGGTGTGTATGCATATGCCTGCTGTGCGCAGTTGCATGTCATGTGATGTTTTCCTTTACTTACACTGCTGTGGTCTAGTGAGTTATTTTCCCCTCCTGTTCCTGCGCTGCTGGTATTATGGGACTTTAATGGTGCATAATTAAAATCCCTGCACTCTCACAGCAGCAGAGAGGTATACTGTATGTAATGTAAGTGGAGTGCAATGCCTTCACCCTGACCATTCAGACAAGGCCTGGAGCAGGAGAGGGCCTTAGGGGTCAGCTTATGTTATTTTATCTTAAATTAATAAAAATAGCAAAGCTGTTAATTTTATTACTTTATATTCATGTAATTATTATAAAAAAAAATAGATGGTAATCTGCATAAAATTAAACAAAGGAAACTAAATTGGTTATAACAATTCTCTGCTTATAGTGATTAGTTTGACCCAGACAGATTTGAGATAAGCGGTTTCCACTGGATTGTCCTACACATTGTATCTCTGAAACAAGTTTAGACAAACACCAGGTTAGAAAAAGTTAGATTAAAAATTATTTTTAGGCATTTCTAGCTAATTTCAGCTTTTGTGAATAGAAATGTTAGGAGTGGAGTAACTGCCATACAACATGCACATGGTTATCCTTATATTATCTCATCCAATACCATAAAGAAACAGAGTGAAATTAATGCAGCAAAAAGAGAGAAATGAAATAAAAGACAACAAAGACAGAGAGCAAGGAAAAAGGAAGCTGTGGAAAATAAACTAAAAGAAATGGGGAAATTGTTATATGACAAAGAAATTAAATATATCTGATTAAAACTGTAAAGAAAAAGATCTAGAAGGAACCTGATTCAACCCAAAGAGGAACAGACACTGTACCCAGACAGTTAGATCAAGACCCATCATCTTGCTGAAAGAAGATTATAGAATTGTTTTAAGTTTTCTTTTCCATTTTATAGAATGATAAGTTTCCTTTACCTTTATATGAATTTATGTAACCATTGTGTGACTAAGAAATTATATAATTTTCATTAGTATGTTTAGATATTAAGACAGAGAGTAACAGTGAAAGCTTAAAAAGAAATCACAAGTTTTGTGTCAGCAGCTTTGTGCCAGCAGAATAAGAACACACAGTCAGCCATGCAGCCACTGAGACTTCTCAGGATGTTTTGCAAAAGTATGAGATCATGAGAGACCTGACAGGATGCTGACAGAAGCAGAATGACGTTATAAAATCATACTAATAAATAGTATAAATAGGGTTTTAGAACCAGTTATCGGTGTGCATTCACCTGGAGGCAAGCTCATTGTGTTATACTTTGTTATTGCTTATAGCGGGTGCATCAGGAGAACAAACGCAGGCTTACACTTGGAGAGTGTTTCTTGGTTTGTTTTATCTTTGCATTTTACTTATTTCTACTTACGCTAGAATTGTTTGACTATTTGAAGGAGATTTTGTTTATAATTTTCTTTTACCTTACATATATTACACACATCTATTTGTATTACACTAATTTTAATAAAAACAAGGCCTCCCATTGTGAGGATTCTGAAAAGACAAAAAGGTCCAAGTCTGACTCCTTCATCTAAAGATTCAATCAATAGAATAGGTAGAAGAACTTGGAGCAGAACCTTTGTTAGTAGACCGAGGGACTTCGAAGGATACCTGCACTTCTATTTTATCCGGCGCAGCTTTTGCAATCTTTACGGTAGTGGTAGTGGAAACGCACAGACCAATTGCATGCGAGTTAAACCATCCCACGTGATACCACTCAGCCAATCAAGTCTGTGCATTCCTGAAGTAAACACTGCGACTCTACAGTGCAAGACAGATGAGAGAGAATTAGAGTAAAGTTACACGTGAAAGAAAGATAGCGATACATGTAGAAAACAAAGGGAGAGAAGCAGACGAGTGAGACGGAGAAAGGGAGAGAAGCAGACGAGTGAGACGGAGAAAGGGAGAGAAGCAGACGAGTGAGACGGAGAAAGGGAGAGAAGCAGACGAGTGAGACGGAGAAAGGGAGAGAAGCAGACGAGTGAGACGGAGAAAGGGAGAGAAGCAGACGAGTGAGACGGAGAAAGGGAGAGAAGCAGACGAGTGAGACGGAGAAAGGGAGAGAAGCAGACGAGTGAGATGGAGAAAGGGAGAATAAAGAACTCCAAAACAAGAAAAGTGGACAGCAAAAATAGAGCATTTAATCCAGAATAGACAGTCATTTCTGTTCATACTTCCCACTTCACACTAAACCAGTGTGTCTCATGTTCAGAAACCTGGGCACATATTAAAAGTGGCAATGTGAAACGCCATTATGAGACAAAACATACAGGTTTTGAACAAACATATCCACTCAAATCTGAAGACCGCGTCCTTGAGACAGCGACTTCTGAGGGAAGTAGCCCTATACATCCTGACCATGTTTGGCTCTACATACAACTGCGAGGCAGCTTTCTCTACAATGAACATAATCAAATCTAAATATCGTTCCAGGGTCACTAATGAGCACCTCCACATGTGTAGGAGAACGGCCCTGACTCCATTCAAGCCCAGGTTTAATATCTTGCCAAGCTAGAGCTCAGTTCTCTCACTGAGATATAAAAGAGAAAGTTAAGCACTTTATTTAAACATACACAATTTTCACATTTTATTTATTTTTTCTTATTTTGAAAATGTAGCCCTACTTTTTTTTATTTAATGAGAGAACGTTATACATATCTACAATCATACATATGTTCAGTTCTCTGTTACATGACAATAAATATTGTCAAAAAGTTTTTGAATTGTACTGAATTTATTTGATTTGACAGTCAGGTATTGATTGCTTGCAGATGTTGATACAACTACTAGGGTACTTATACAGTATATATTATATATCACATTAACTAGCTAGACATTATGATCTTCCGGACCTTTGCTTCAAGAAATTTTGTCTTACTAGACCTCTTTAAATTTTAGTTGAATACCTCTGCTTTAGTGGGATTGCGGAAGGGTTTCCTACGCAATCCGAAAACAAGTGTCACTAGAGAACACTTATAATTATAATTACAATTACACAGTATAATTACTTCACTTTGCAGTGGATAGACAGGAAAAATGGAGGCCAAACAGGGAGTGAATGATGTGTGTAACATGTCCTGATGTCCCTATGAAGTCAGTGAATTACCTGGCAGGGCAATTTGTGTCCATAAACATGAAATGCTGGTACTGCCAAGGAGATGTTGTGTGGTATGCCCTCCCCTGATTTCTGTTTGAACACAGTATGACATAATTTTGAGTTGATGTGTCAAGGTATTTTCTCAAAACAATAATTCAGTTTTACACAGAAAAAAAGGTACTTACCTGCAAATGTGAGGCAACACCTCAGGCAATGTCATAGACTACTCGCAGGTGTATGTTCTTGTCCTCACATCTTTGAAGTAGCGCATCGATGACACACAGGGGATAGGCTAATCTATTTCAACACAAAAATGTGAATGATAAAACACTTTATACTGAGGAAAGGTTACAAATAATTACACAATCTCAATAAGAACACTCAGAATGATCCAAAACATTTTTCATGTTTTCTTATATTAGTGAATATTATAGAATTGTGGTAAAGTTTACATTTTGTAATATTTTGGAATCTCTAATATACATTCCATGAGGTTTATATTTGGTGACTAAAAAAATTAAATAAAATATGGCTTATGTTAGGGTCATGCTATTTTAGGCATTTTATGAATAGCTAGAATCAAACAGGGGAATTATCATTCTGGAACACTGGGTAAATAGTAAGAGATGTCACTACAATGGCACAGACTTGCCGTTCTCCTTGGCTCATGTTGACAAACATTAGGGGCATTTCATGACGACAGGATGCTCCAAACACTCCTGTAACATCAAGTTTCTTTGCTTGTTGTTGTGTCCTCAACACGTTGCCAGCCTTAAAGTTATTGAAGTCCTAAAGATTTAATGAAAACATTGAATTTATGGAAGGAATAATGGTCTTTTTCCCACAAGTTAAATCTAATATTTTATGGACTCAGTCCTAATAAAGTATTCTGCAACTATGACTAACTTCGTGGGGCTTTGAACTGTCAAGATGTGATAGCAGGTAGTCCTCCACATCCTTTTCATCAACAAACATGCGGGTTCCATGTAATGGCTCAACCGCACTTGTCCCTGAGCTTTGCTTCCTCACACGGTCAAAGTTGGCATCCAATGTCACTATCATATCTCCATCCACCTAGAAAACAAACAGTTACAGTAAACCTGGTTTTGTGCCTGCACCAGGTTTATACACTTATGCTGTTACTGTTTTAGTATAATACTTTAACCATAATTGCATTTTCCATGACCTGATGGCATTGAATTGATATCTGCAAATCAGATAATTTTGTATAATCAAAAAAGAACCATGCTAGAACTAGAACCAACCTTTGGACATGCTGGGCATGTGGTCCCATCATCTAATTGTGAGCAAACATCTACCAAACTTCTTTGTCGGAAGTGGTGATGCCTAAAATGGGCAATGGATTCTCCCACCAGGGCTCTGTGAAGGGTGTTAACCTACGGTATAAGCAGCAGTCAGTGAAAACATTACAGTTTCACATATTACATCTGGTGATGGTGGTTCACTCAGTTGTTGTTATTTTATAGAAAAATATCAAGAATACTTTTGCATGCAACTGTACAATCCTAGATGGTTCCATAAATGTTTATTTTTAGTTGTGATATTTAATCATGTAGTACAATCAAGGAAGAAAGTGTAATTTTCACATCTATATGCTAGGGCTGCTCAATTATGAGCAAAATCATAATCACGATTATTTTGGTAAATATCATAATCACAATTATTTAACACGATTACCCAGTGACTTTGAAAACATGCATTTATTTAACCTTTTTGTCATGTAAATGTTGAAATAGGCTACACATGTCAAAGCAGTGGTGCCTTCGAAGTGCCTTACAAACACATCGGTCCAGCAGCACGCAATTTATAATTGCACAATAATTGTTGCACAATATTGTTTTACCTCAATTATCTTCTTTTTGTAATTGTTTGAGCCAAAATTTAAATTGAAAATCAAAAACAATTAATTGCACAGCCCTACAATATGGACTCGTTAGTCTTCCATGAAAGGAACAGAAATGGGTTGGCGCAAAACTCTGCAGGAAATTGGATCTCGAGTAGGTCATGTATTGATCTAACAATAGTCTCTGGAACTATAGCTTTAGAATGTAAATAGGAAGTACTAGAGCAATCTACATTGGGAAGTGATCATTTTCCAATTTTATGCAATGTGGGATTAGAAATTTATCAACAATGCCAAATAGATGGAGATTTGATAAAGCTGATTGGGATAAATTTAACAGGTTATGTATTGATGGAATGGTGAATTATAGCTTAGATGATGATATAGATTTGTGTTCTGATCGATTAATTACAATTATTATAAATGCAGCTTAAGAATCCATTCCTAAATCAGAAGGTAAAGTAAGATTGAAAATTGTTCCATGGTGGAATGATGAATGCACTAAAGCTGTTAAAGATAGAAATAAGGCTTTTAGAGAGCTTAAGAAAACCTTAATACCTATAACTTTAATTAGTTATCAGAACAAACGGGCTCAGGCAAGGAAGATAATAAAGCAAGCTAAAAGGAAGTATTGGCAATCATTCTGCTCCACAATAGGAAGGGAAACCCAAATAGGAGAGGTATGGGGTGTCCTCAAAAAAATGGTTGGGGTTTATAGAACTCAGAATATACCAGTACTAGTAGATGAAGGGAAAACAGCAGTGACGCAAGAAGATAAAGCGGAAATGTTTGCTTCCATCTTTCAAAAGGCACACAGCTCAGATAACCTAGGCATAAATTATAAGAGACAGAGAGAAGAAATATTAAAGCAAAATCAAGATTTTTTAAATAAAAAAATGGCTAGTAAAACAGCTTTGGATGCTGCTTTTAATTTGTGAGAAAAGAGTTTTAATGAGGGTTAGAAGTACTGCTCCTGGGAAAGATAGAATCTGCTATATTATGATTAAACAGATGGATGATGTAATACTTAAAGTAATATTAGATCTTTGTAACAAAATTTGGAGGGAAGGATAATTACCGCTATCATGGAAACAAGCAATTGTAATCCCGATTCACAAACCAGGGAAAGATGCTACTATAGCAAGAAATTATAGGCCGATAGCGCTGACGTCTAACCTCTGTAAAGTAATGGAAAAAATGATCGTTAATCGACTATATTATGTATTGGAAAGCAAATGATTAATGGCTCCTTATCAGTATGGTTTTCGACCAGGTAGATCCACCCTAGATGCACTAATTAGATTAGAAATAGCAATGTAAGTGGTGTTAGTGGCAGTATACTTTGACATTGAAAAAGCATACGATATGATGTGGAGAGAAGGATTGCTGTTAAAGTTGCAAAGAATGAGAATTGAAGGAAGATTTTATAATTGGGTTTTAAGTTTCTTATTCGGACGATCAATACAAGTCAAGGTAGGAAATACAATTTCTGAGATGGTGAAAGTAGAAAATGGAACACCACAGGGAAGTGCCATTAGTCCTTCATTATTTAACATGATTAATGATTAATGATGTATTTGAAGGAATTCATCCAGGAATTAAAACAGCTTTATATGCAGATGATGGAGCAATGGTGAAAAGGGGAAGAAACGCGAAATATATAGTGAAAAAATTCAAGAAGCAATTGAGATTGTAGAGAATTGGTCATTGGAATGGGGATTTAGATTTTCTATATCCAAAACGTGTTGTCAGTTTTCTTACTAAAGAGGATTGCAGAAAATATTAAACTTCATCTGTATAAACAGCCACTAGACATTTTAAATATTTAGGTTTATGGTTTCACTCAAAATTAACATGGAAAATTCATGTCAAATATATTGAAGAGGGATGCAGCAAAGTTTATTCTCAAATTTAATGAGATGTATAGTAGGCCAGGAATGGGGAACTGACAAACAATCTATGATCAACATATACTGTACTCTTTTAAGATCCGTTTTGGATTATGAATGCATTATATATGGATCTGCAACAGATAGTATGCTTAAAAGGTTATACTTAATTCAGGCACGAGCGTTGAGATGTATTACAGGAGCAATTAAAACAACTCCAATCTCAGCAATGCAAGTGGAAACAGGAGAGTACCCATTAGAATTAAGATGCCAAAAACTAGCGGTTGCTTACTGGATCAGTTTACAAGGGCATAAACATGAACAATGTACTAAAGCAATTATTGAGGGGAGTTGGGAGACTATAAACTTAAAAGGAAATGGTTTTGCTTGGAAAGCAAAGGAGTGGGCTTCAGGAATGTCGCTAGATAACATATCATTCTCATTAACGGCAACTATTTCCCCAATACCCCCGTGGTTTTTTAGCCAACCTGAAGTTGATTTACTAATTCATGAGAGTGTTAAAAAAGGAAATATTGATATTAAGAACTATACAACTGAATATATTAGAACAGTTTATTTTTCATTTCTCCCAATATACACAGATGGATCAAGAAACCCAGAGATAGGTCGTACTGGATCAGCATTATGTTCCTGAATTTAAAATAGGAAAATATGGGAGATTAACTGATGGGACCTCAGTATATACTGCTGAACTGGTGGCAATTCAGATGGCACTTAGTTGGGTGGAAGAGGTGATGCCAAACAAAGTTGTGATTTGTTCAGATTCTGTGGCATCACTTATAAGCCTACTAACTTATCAAACAGTTAGATCTGATATTTATGTAGAAATATTGAATATTTTGTATAGATTAAGGCAAAGTGGAATAATAATTAAATTTGTTTGGGTACCAGCTCACGCAGATATACCAGGAAATGAAAGATCAGATAGAATGGCTAAAGATTCACTTAAATTGAACTCCCCCAATATTACTGTTGCATTAATTAGGATAGAAGGAAAAGATCATCAAAGAAGCTTGTAACTAGAAATGGCAAATGAATTGGAATGAGTGTAAAACGGGAAGGCATTTATATAATATACAAAAAACCGTAAGACAAAGTAAAACGACACTAAATTTAAGTAGGGAGGATCAGGTTATTTTAACAAGACTAAGGATGGGACATACTAAACTCAATTCTACACTTTATATTATAGGGAAACATGGTACGGGATTATGCGAATTATGCCAAGTAAAGGAAACAGTTGAACATGTGCTGGTTTTCGGCCCCAAGTATGATCAGGAAAGGAATGAGTTAATAAGAGAGCTACAGGGAATAGGTTGCAAAGTATTTACAACCAATAGCCTATTAAACACAAAACTTGGATCCGGGAAAATTGTAAGGTTAGTTTTAAAATTCATTAAGCATAGTGGTCTTAGAAATAGAATATAGACATATTTTGACATACTCCTACACCAGAGGTATTCAACTAAAATTTAAAGAGGTCCAGTAAGAGAAAATTTCTTGAAGCAAAGGTCCGGAAGATCATAATGTCTAACTAGTTAGTGTGATATATATTTAAGTAGCCTAGTAGTTGTATCAACATCTGCAAGCAATCAATACCTGACTGTCAAATCAAATAAATTCAGTACAATTCAAAAACTAAATATTTATTGTATGATTGTAGATATGTATAACGTTCTCTCGTTAAATAAATAAAAGTAGGGCTACATTTCAATAAGAGAAAATAAATAAAATGTGAAAATTGTGTTTGTTTAAATAAAGTGTTTAACTTTCCCTTTTATATCTCAGTGAGAGAACTGAGCTCTAGCTTGGCTTGGGGTTAAACCTGGGCTTGAATGGAGTCAGGGCCGCTCTCATACACATGTGGAGGTGCTCATTAATGACCCTGGAACCATATTTAGATTGGATTATGTTCATTGTAGAGAAAGCTGCACAGTTGTATGTAGAGCCAAATATGGTCAGGATGTGTAGGGCTACTTCCCTCACACTGTCTTCAGATTTGAGTGGAAATGTTTGTTCAAAACCTTTATGTTTTGTCTCTTAATGGTGTTTCACATTGTCACTTTTAATAAGTGCCACAGTTTCTGTACATATGAGACACACTGGTTTAGTGTGAACATAAATGAGTCTGTATATTCTGGAGTAAATGTTTTCGTTGTCCACTTTTCTTTTTTTTTGGAGAGCGGAATTTGTTCTTTATTCTTCCTTTCTCCGTCTCACTCTGTTTCTCTCCCTTTATTTTCTACATGTATCGCTATCTTTCTTTCTTTCTTTGTGTAACTTTACTCTAATTCTCTCTCATCTGTCTCGCACTGTTGAGTCACAGGGTTTACTTCAGGAATGCACAGACTTGATTGGCTGAGTGGTATCACGTGGGATGGTTTAACTCATATGCAATTGGTCTGTGTGTTTACATTACCTTTACCGTAAATATAGCAAAAGCTGCACCGGTGAAATAGAAGCGCCCCGTCAAGTTTTAAATCATAACCTTTTGTTTTGGCTGTAGGTCCGGGTAGTGACCTATGTCCTAGACTGAAATCACTTCACACTCCAGCACAGGTGGTGGCGGTATACACCATAAAGTTGATATACGCCAATAAATCCAAAGAAGAAGAAGAAGATTGGTTGTCTGGTCCAGGGAGGCGGGGCCTATGGGGTAACAGAGAAGGCAATGGCCATAAGGCGGCTATAAACTCACCCTCGGCTGGTCTTTAGTGATGGGGAAGAATCTCCGATTGAAGCTGTCAGCAATCAGCACGGCCTGGAGCGGCTGTTCCTCCTCATCCTGCTCCCCAGAGCCGCTTTTCCTCCACACACAAACACTTACAATAAACAACACCAGTCATAATCTCTTTCTCTCTCTCTCTCACTCTCACAAACACGCACACACACACACACAAATTAATAAATGGAAATTAAACTAATACTTTGTATTTGGTTAAATTTGCGGTCAGCGATCCTTACCCAACACAACAACGCCCCCATTATTGATTTTTTTTGTTTTGTTTTGTTTTTTAGGGGGGGATGTCACGCTTGCCTGTCTTGCCTGAGCCCTGATTTCATGTGTATTTTGCCTGTTTGTACAAGGCTTTTGTACCCACTTCTGTAGGTATCCTCTTTGGCCTGGCGAAGCTGATTGAGTCTTGTGCTGAACCAAAGGTTTATCGTTGTTGAATGTTTAATAAGACCCAAATGTCCTTACAAAATCTGATGTCACAGTGTCAGTGAACTCATCCACATCAGTAACTACAGCCTCAAACACACTGTGAGGTCGAAGCTCTGTTTAATTTGTCAGTCTGTACAGGTCTTACAAAAGGACTACATGACTATTGGTTGTCAGTTTTGTTTTTGCCTTTCATCGGGCTTGCTATACAACTTTTACCGGAGAAACGTAAAAGCAACGTTCAGAAACATAACAAACGCAGACGCGCCCCCTGTAAATCGAATGATGTCCGGGTCATCACGCACATCCTCCACGAACCGTCTGGTGTGACGTCATGACGTAACGTTGTACCGCTCATGTCCATCCATCCATCCATCTTCTACCACTTATCCGGGCAGCAGTCTAAGCAGGGACACCCAGACTTCCCTCTCCCCAGACACTTCGTCCAGCTCTTCCGGGGGAATACCGAGTCGTTCCTAGGCCATAGTCCCTCCAGCGTGTCCTAGGTCTTCCCCGGGGCCTCCTCCCGGTCGGACATGCCCGGAACACCTCCCCAGGGAGGCGTCCAGGAGGCATCCGAAACAGATGCCCGAGCCACCTCAGCTGACTCCACTCGATGTGGAGGAGCAGCGGCTCTACTCTGAGCTCCTCCCAAGTGATCGAGCTCCTCACCCTATCTCTAAGGGAGCGCCCAGCCACCCTGCGGAGGAAACTCATTTCGGCTGCCTGTATCCGGGATCTTGTCCCTTCGGTCATGACCCAAAGCTCATGACCATAGGTGAGGGTAGGAACGTAGATCGACTGGTAAATAGAGAGCTTCGCCTTGCTCTTTCTTCACCACAACAGACCGGTATATCGACTGCATCACTGCAGAAGATACACCGATCCGCCTGTTGATCTCCTGCTCCATCCTTCCCTCACTCGTGAACAAGACCCCAAGATACTTAAACTCCTCCACTTGAGGCAGGAGCTCTCTGCCATGACAGGCACGGGAGACCTTATGGCCACAGCTCTGCACGGCCACGTCGACAATGGAGGTGGAGAACATGGTCCACTCGGACTCAATGTTTCCAACCTCCCTCGGGATCTGGTTGAAGCTCTGCCGGAGGTGGGAGTTGAAGATCTCTCTGACCGGAGACTCTGCCAAACGTTCCCAGTGGACCCTCACAGTACGTTTGGGTCTGCCAAGTCTGTCCAACTTCCTCCCCTGCCATCGGATCCAACTCACCACCAGGAGGTGATCGGTTGACAGTTCCGCCCCTCTCTTTACCCGAGTGTCCAAGACATATGGCCGGAGGTCAGATGAAACAACCACAAAGTCGATCATCGACTTCCGACCTAGGGTGTCATGGTGCCATGTGTACTGATGGACACACTTATGCTTGAACATGGTGTTTGTTATGGACAAACTGTGACTAGCACAGAAGGGGGGGGGCGTTCCTCCCAATCACGCCCCTCCAGGTGTCACTGTCGCTGCCTATGTGAGCATTGAAGTCCCCCAGTAGAGCGACGGAGTCGCCAGTCGGAGCACTTTCCAGCACCCCTCCCGGAGCCGCCAAGAAGGTCGGGTACTCTACACTGCCATTTGGCCCGTTAGCACAAATAACAGTGAGAGACCTCTCCCCGACCTGAATGCACAGGGAAACGACCCTCTCATTGGGGTGAACTCCAACACATGGCTGCTGAGCTGGGGGCTTTGAGCAAGCCCACACCAGCCCACCGCCTCTCACCGCGGGCAACTCCAGTGTAGTAGAGAGTCCAGCCTCTCTCGAGGAGTTGGGTTCCAGAGCCCAAGCTGTGTGTGGAGGTGAGCTCGACTATCTCTAGTCGGTATCTCTCAACCTCCCGCACCAGCTCAGGCTCCTTCCCCCCCAGCGAGGTGACAGTCCATGTCCCTAGAGCCAGATTCCGTGTCCGGGGATTGGGTCGCCGAGGCTCTCGCCTTCGACTGCCACCCAATCCACATTGCACCAGCCCCTTACGGTTTCTCCTGCTGGTGGTGGGCCCACAGGAGATCAGCCCTTCGGGCCGAGCCCTGCCGGGCCCTGTGGGGTAAGACCCGGCCACCAGGCGTTCGCATGCGAGCCCCAACCCCGGGCCTGGCTCCAGGGTGGGGCCCCGGGTTGCGCCATACCGGGCGACGTCACGGACCTTGCTTTATTTTTTTTCATAAGAGGTTTTGAACTGCTTTTTGTCTGGCCTGTCACCCAGGACCTGTTTGCCTTGTGAGACCCTACCAGGGGCAGAAAGCCCCAGACAACATAGCTCCTAGGATCATTCAGACACGCAAACCCCTCCACCACAATAAGGTGGCGGTTCAAGGAGGGGTACCGCTCATGTGTTTGAGTTATTTAGTTAAGATGGCGGCGGAGTGTAGAAGTGAATGGGCGACGCGAAGTGTACAACTGTAAAGAATGTTTCCAGCTCTTTTACCGGATCCCGCTTTACGACAAATACCCAATTCGAAACTCGCTAAAGGCATTGAAATCAACTAGGATGGTTATATTATGACACAGAGCAAAAAGAAGAAGCGGGTGAATCGCAGTCTCCTGCTGGCCAAAAAGATCATCATCAAAGATGGCGGCACGGTGAGTTCACTAAATAACAACATTCACCTCCTACAGCACTCTGTCCTGTCTGTTACTTATTCATTCTGTGGTTAAACAGCAGATAAACACCACTACACACTACATACAGTCACATAGACAAGTTCATCAGGACAACTTCCTCTGTTTTAGACAAACAGCAACTTTCACCTGTACTGAAATTTATTAACGATCATCTCTAAAACCTACCAGTTTTTACTGTGTAAACACTGTCATCATTAGTGTCATCACAGACACTGGGTAACAGGAGTAATACTGTAGGTGTCATTATCACACATGTACGTTGATTAATCTCCTGTATACACACATCCTGAAGTGTTTATCCCTCTTATACAATAACAAAATTGGCTGTTCCTGTTAGCACTAATGTTATAGCAGCTATAAGCATCAGCCTCTTTCTCTCTCTCTCTTTGTCTCTGTCTCGCTCTCTCTTTCTCTCTCTCTCTCTCTCTCTTTCTTTTTCTCTCACTTTTGCTCAAAAATGTTAGGGGAAAAACTCCAGTATTTCTTAATTGACTAATGGTTTTCAAATGTGGATCACTTTAGTTTAGGTTTTTATTCATGACTGTTTAGAATCTTTTGAAAACGTAATTCTTTATCACTATAACATTGTTATTCAATCCTAAACACATTTTGCACCCAAGGGACATCAGTTACTGTATTGTGGGAACAGCCACTGGTTAATCCATGCAGTGTCAGACTGCCTGGGGAATGTTTCACAATGGCATGTCAGCAGTAGATTGTGTCAGAGATGATTTATTTCAGGCATACTTATTTACTAATTGTTTAGCATTTTGGTTCCTGGTTTTAGGATATATCTGTGGATCCATATCCATCTTTGGCCATACTGTATATGGTGTTGTGTTCCTTAAGAACTCCAGCTGTTACTGTGTTCACACTTTGTTTATGAGTACAGAAAGACAACCAGTTATCCTATGCTCAGTGATTAAACATGCCCCTTCTTCCTATAACAGAAAATAAAGTATTTTCTTAGTGTAGAAGAGTAAAAAAATATCCACTCTTCTTTCACACCTGTTTTTTTGGGACTTTGTCACAGTGTACATGATGTAACTCAGCTTCTGGTTTGTTCTTTCATGGAAACGTACTGATTTCTGTATGAAAATAAATTCACAAACCTTGAATTTCCCCCACAGGGGCACGGTGGCTTAGTGGTTAGCACGTTCACCTCACAACTCCAGGGTCGGGGTTCGATTCCCGCCTCCGCCTTGTGTGTGTGGAGTTTGCATGTTCTCCCCGTGCCTCTGGGGTTTCCTCCGGGTACTCCGGTTTCCTCCCCCCAGTCCAAAGACATGCATGGTAGGTTGATTGGCATCTCTGGAAAATTGTCCCTAGCGTGTGATTGTGTGAGTGAATGAGAGTGTGTGTGTGTGTGCCCTGCGATGGGTTGGCACTCCGTCCAGGGCGTATCCTGCCTTGATGCCCGATGACGCCTGAGATAGGCACAGGCTCCCCGTGACCCGAGGTAGTTCGGATAAGCGGTAGAAGATGAATGAATGAATGAATGAATTTCCCCCTGAGTTTTTAAATTTGTTAAATTGTGTCAAAGAGCTGATATATAAGAAAAAAATCTGTTTGTAGTTTTGTGACTTCACAACTAAGTCTCTTTTTAAACTTGTTTTAAATTATTTAGATACAGATTTCTTCACAGAAATGTCTTTATAGCTGTAATATATATTTACATTTACTCACTGCGGTTAGGACCGGTGATTAGAGGGTTTAGTGTTTGGAATGGTATTAATTGACTATTTAAAAACATAGAAGCCACTGGTTAAACTAAAAGGAATCGTTTATTATGAAGTCGCTAATTGTCAGAAGTGTAGCGGTGTTCAAAGCTGAGTAGCCAGAACTAGACAGGAGTTTGTTTTAGTTGTGGTCAGTAACTCTGTGTTCTTGAGTGTGTTTGATATAAGATATCATAAAAGATAAATTTGGGGACATGACTGATTGAAACAGATTAAACGCAGACACAGATGTGCTCAAATGGATGTTTTACATCTAAACAGTGCAGGTTAATGGTGTACAACCACAGAGTGCTGTTACTAACCTCCATACATTGCTGGGTGTTTGTCTGTATATTTTTATTGAAATACTCACTTTGCATACCTTAGCTTAAATTCTGCTATTACTACTAAGCCTTATAACAATAATAATCGTTATAATGATGATCCTTGTTTGTATATAGAGGTTGCAGCAGAAAAATACACTAGTAAGTTAAAAGCTGTGGCTTTCTCTTTGTTTCTGAACGTGTTCTATCGTGTGAGCGCTGGACTTAGACCCGCCTCCTCGCCTGTTCTCAACTGGGTCCAGGAGACGGGGAATAAGTATTCGGCATCTGTGTGGTGTATTTTATTGAGCGGCTTCACTTCGAGAGCAGCATCATGTCTGGTAGGGGTAAATGCGGTAAGGGACTCGGCAAAGGGAGCGCAAAGTGTCATCGTAAGGTCCTTCGCGATAACATCCAGGGAATCACCAAGCCGGCTATTCGCCGTCTGGCTCGCCGTGGCGGTGTTTAGCGTATTTCCGGCCTGATCTACGGAGAGACTCGCGGTGTGATGAAAGTCTTCTTGGAGAACGTCACCCGCGACGCCGTCACCTACACCGAGCACGCCAAAAGAAAGACCGTCACCGCCATGGATGTGGTGTACGTCCTGAAACGCCAAGGACGCACTCTGTACGGCTTCGGCGGATAAACGTTCAACACCGAACTACGTGAATACAACGGCTCTTTTAAGAGCCAGCCAAATATCCACAAAGAGATGTTCTTTCTTTACTGCGTGTGTGTGTGTGTGTCACAAATGACGTCAAAAGCCGATATATATATTTATATAATGGATGCTCTTGAGTACAATAATATACAAGTTAATTGATTTTATGTACATCTATCGTTCTCTTTTGCTTTCATATAGTGTGTGTGTGTGTGTGTGTGTGTGTGTGTGTGTGTGTGAGAAGACTGTTGGTAGGGACAGGATTTTTTCCCCCCTTTTCTTTTGTCAGAAAGCACAAATTTGTACATAATAAAAAATAAATAAACGTTAGGAAGTTAGGAAACACCAGACCACATGCTCTGGAGGATCTGAGAGGAACCTTTACAGCTCGGCTGTCACAACTAATCTGTTCAGAATGACAAAATGTTCATGAAAACCTGATTATCTACTGCTTTGTTTCTCTTCGTCAGGACACACACACACACACACACACTCACAATAGCAAAAGGCACTTTTAAGAGCCACGTCTGTCTTGTTATCCTGCTCTCTCTCTCTCTCTCTCTCTCTCTCTCTCTCTCTCTCTCTCTCTCTCTCTCTCACCCTCTCTCTCTGTCTCTTTCTCTCTCACTGTTTACATCTGTTGTTGTTGTTGTTGTTGTATCTGTTCGTCTTTCTGTCTGTTTCTGTTTCTGCCCCTCACCATGAGTGATTCAGAACTACAAGAACAGTTTATGCTGCTGGATAACCTGGTTGAGCATCAAGAAATCAATGATGAGCTCCAAAGTCTTGATGACTTACTTCAAGAGCTGCAGGGAGAGGAGGAAGCAGCACCAGTAAAAACACCTGAACCAAGGGTACATTGGAGAAAGAGAGACAGTGATGGAAACCTTGTCTATGCAAGACCAAGATCAAGCAGGAATCAGTCAAACGAGGGTCAGTATAATTTTTCATTCAAGATATATTGAACATCTGGATTGTTTAGGCACTTATGAATGTATCAAACAAGGAATATGATGGAAACAATCAAACCAGAAGCACTGATTTTTAACATGAAAATAAATTGTATTTGTGTAAAGAAGTATAAACTTCACTAAATGATTGGTCTTGGTAAGGTTTGTTTGAAGCAGTTTGTTCTGAGTGTGTTGTCAGTGGCCAACCAGCTTTTTTTTATGATCTGCTTCTACAACAAGCATTTTTTTGCTTTCCTCATCTATTTGACAACTTATATACAGATAACTGCAAGCAATTGAACTGTCTACATTTGGGTTTGGGAAATAAAAAGTCTGCTAGTCCTCTCGACTAAATGTTAAACAGTGAGTTGGGACCAATTTACACTGGTAATAAGGGAGATAAAATTGTGGGACAAGTTGTAAATGTTCTGAATGTTGTTCTTTATTGTTTTTATGTGGTACAGCTGATCACATTCGGAAAAAAAAGGATGCTCACTTCAATGCTCCTGACACTAACTGTGAGGTGACCTTTTCTCCAGAGACTGTTGGTGTGTACTTCATTCTGTAAATTACATTATTTATGTATATATATGTGTGTGTGTGTGTGTGTGTGTCTGTGTGTGTGTATGTGAGTGTTTAATATTCCATACTATTTTAACAGAGTGTTTCATGCAAGATCTCCAGCACTCACTGAGTGATTCTTTAGATGATGATGCATCAGCTCTTGGAACCTCAAGAGATCCTCTCCTAGTTTCCTCAAACTGGAGTACAAGACAAAGTCTCATTTCAGAGAAGTGGGGGGCAGAGAGACCCCGCCTGGTGAATATGGCTGTGGCACGAGAAAATGTGGTAACACACATCTGTGTGGAATAAATCCAGCTGCAGTCCGGTGTTGTGACTGTCGACCACGGCCCTTCTTTTGTGCTGAATGTGATGTCATCATGCACACCAGACATGTTCTCCATAACCGAGATGCCATGACTCCTGGATTCTACCAGCCATTGCCTCCAACAACTTTTGTTGTAGATAAGGCTCTTTCCCATTGTGGTAAGTTCTTGTTTGTGTCTGGACAACATAAATATCATTCTAGGAATTGTTACATAAGCTTTATTATTTAAATATGCCTTTTTGTCTCTTGTTGTTTGATATTGAATTTATGTGTACACTTCATGTCAGTCAGCTTTTTGAGCATCTCTGTATACTTTTTCAGCAATGTACTTCAATACCATAGAATCGTTCCAATGTTATATTACTCAGTCAATCCAGATGAGCTTAATTCAGCTTTGATCTTGTTCAGTGCACCATGTGCCTGTGGAGGTTCCTGACAAAAATTGAGGTTGTTCACCAGAGTCATTGAGGGTCAGCCCAGGGAAGACTGTTGCTGTGATCACAATGAATGGTAAGTGTGTGAAGATAAAAATGTATACATGCTCATGATCACAGCAACCAGCAATGGTATTGAAGTACTGTACATTGTAAGATCTACACATGACTTCTGAGTAATGTTTAACAAAGTCTACAAAGTATACAAAGTCATGTAAAAAAAGGTTGAAATAATCCTATAATAATGTAAAAAGGTTTACATTAAAGTGGAAATGTTTCTGATTTTTTCAGGACGATATGATCTAAGCATGCCTGAGTTGAGTTGTGAGGCATGCCAAGCCACTTGGGCTGCTGGAGTGGTCGAGTTAAATCGAAGTGACTACTGGCCTGCGACCCTTAACCTTGCCACAATTTATGCCACAGATGTCTTTTTTCATTTGAAGAAATGAAGATGGTAGCACCAGGACTGTCCTGCCAAGCTTTTTCAAGAATGCTGGATCAGCGAACTGTCCGTTTTGGTCGTGTGAGTATTGCATTTATTTATCCTACAGTATTGGTTCTTTCTGTATTCTGGGTTGAAAGGTGTTTGATGCTAATGCATTTGTTTTACATTATTATCTGTTGGTTTCCTTACTTTTAATAGACTGGCAAGATCTCCACAGACAGTTTTCAGAAAAGCTTTTTTGAGTGGGTGGATGTCCGTTTTGAGGTGGACAAAATCTGCAAGGAAGAGCCTTTCATCTGTCCTGCATGCACCCCAGATATTCTGGCAGTTTCAGTAGATGGAAACCGCAAGCTTTACCCTTTCAAGAATGCAGCTAGGTATACCAAAACTGTGTATAATGTCACACTGTTGAAACAATATTAATAAGAAAAAATATCCATTTAATCTGCACACTAAAGTTAAATTAGATTACAATGTATCATTAACTTTTGTGTGCGTTTTTTTTTTTGTATAGATCTGAAGAACAGGCCATATTTGAAGACGTCTTTATAGCTATGGATGAAGATGTGACAAGATTTGTGGACTACATTCACAAGGCATCCAAATATGTACTGTAAAATCACAGATGATTAGATTTTATACAGGAGTACAATTGCCTCCAACTACAAATTTTCTATATTATAGGTCAGTGGAAGAGGTGTTTGTGGAGGGGAGTGGTCAGCAGCCAGAGAGACCTCCCAAAGATCTGCTAGAAAGGTAGACGAGGAGGGACTGGAGCTTGCGGTGTGTCGGCATGGAGTGCTACTCTGTGCGTTAAATATGTACGGGGGGAAATTTATGCTTATCCCCTGTACCTGCAAAAATGGCTGGCTAGTAGGCAAATCACCTTTTTTTGTATGGATGTGACCTGCAAATATTGGCCTTACCTCCAAAGAATTGCAAAAAGCTGCCCAGAGCTCCAGCACCTTCTTAACATGAAGCCCTTTCTTTCAGTATTCCATGCCAAAGCCCATGATTTTAAGTGCGAAGTAGGTGTACTTTGCTATGAGATTAATAAAATCTGCAAATGAATATCAAAAATATCAAAACTGAAAAATATCTCAGCATTATATTATTATTTTTCATTCCTAATCAGGTAAAATGGAGTGGAGCATATCAGGATGGGGCTGGTTTAACACTAGGAGAAGAGGTGGAACAGTGCAATGCTTTCCTCTCCAGGATTGCAGTGACCACAAAACACATGTCTAAAGCAGGTAAAATGACCTTCTACTGCACTTGTTACATCATTACAGGGGGAATATGGTAACATGATATTTTCTGTGTTTGCAGGACACACAGACATGCTGACTCTCATGGCCATGTGCTGGAATCAACAAAAGTTCAACAATTTGGCCACCACACTGAGCTACCGATATCAGAAGGTAAGATAGAATCAGTAGAATTAGTTTTAGATGCTCAGTAATGAATGTCATTAATTTTTGAAGCTGTACAGGGTTATTCAAAACGAATGAACCGATATCATGACGCATTGCTTCAGTTCTCAAGCATTGTCATGGAATGAGTCAGTGACCGTGAGTTATCTAAGTTGATTGTGAATATAATACTTGTGACTTGGCTGGAGTTTTCTTTTTTAATTAACCCTGTATTTTGAAGATTTATTTGTTTTTATACTATCTGATTTCTTGTCATTTCAGACCACGAAAGCTCTGCAAAGCCAGTTGCAAAACCTAGAGTGCATGAAGGTCGAACTGACAGTGACAGAGAGCCAATTGGAAGACTGGGTCAATGATGTAAAGGAGTGGGCAGACGGTGAGGAAATGACTAGTGTGTGTGTGTGTGTGTATACTGTGTATATTTATGTTACTAGTAATACATTTAGTTGTAATTAATTGTAATTGTTACTCTTGTTGTAATTTCTTCTCAGCAACAACAACAACCACCACAAGTGATGTTGATGCTTTGGCCAGCAGAATTGAGGTGCTGGTGGCGAGTATCAAGAGGCGTTCCCAGCGTCTCTATAAAGATACAGATGGCAACAAAGGTCGTGCCAGGATCCGCCGCAAGATCAGGGAAGAGAAGGGGATCCTGACATCGGTTGTGGAGAAATACAACATAATGGTTCCAAAAACAGAAACTCTGTGCTTGGAAACCATTTTGTCTGGTGAGACAGCTTGGCCATGGCAGCTACCACACAGTGGTATGTACAATAGTCTGACAATTCTTTTACATAATGACACATCAGCCACACATGTCAATCTGCAACCCGATATGACGTAATTTTTTCTCATGCATTCCAGACACTGTTGATTTAAGGACAAAAAGAAAGGCATTCGACATCATCATGTCACTAAGGCGACTTCAGGAAGAGCAGAAAATTGTTGTTGCAGAGATGAATCAACATTGGAAATATCTTTCAACTCGTGCAGAGACCCTCCGAGAACTGTCTTGCTTGTTTGCCAGCGAGAGTCTGAAAAGTAAGAATTTGTAATATATGGCACAAACATAAGCATAAACAAAGGGCTGCCCCATTTTTTTTTCTGGAAAATGAACTCAAAACACAGTTCCAGTTCCATAGCTGAGAAAGAATGTTATAAGTTAAGTTATTTCAGCCATCACAACTGTAAGCTTATCTTTATTTTACTGTTAGTAAGAGTCTGACTGTTTTGACTAGTGCATATTCCTATAACTACATAGGACATGTCCTGTCTAATCATTAAAGTAAAAATCCCTAATAAACATGCACAACAATGATGATTTTTTATAAGGTTTCTAACGGAGGGTTAATGTTATTTTGTTTTTCTTTTTAAGATTCACAATGTGGCCTAAGTGAAGAAGGTTTAAAAGGTCTGCAGAGCATCATCCACAGAAAGCAACATAAAATCAGAGATATGAGGGTGCAAGCAAGAGACTGTTACCGGCATGTTTTGTCTGGAGCTGAGAACATCAACTTTTTAAACAAATCGCCAGCTGATGACTATGACAGTGACAGTGACTTTGAAAATTCTGATGATGAACTGTAATGTAAAAACCTTTTTTTTTCTTGACAGTGAACCAGTGACCTTAATCATGAATCTAAAGTGTGTAATAAAATCTGCTTTTTGTCATTTTATAAATATAACCAAACTGTAGTCTTTTTTTCCCATACATAGAAATACAAGCAGTCAGTGATGGAAATGAAGTGTGTTATTGTAAGGCTAAGTACTGTACTGTACTAAAGTATAGATTTCAGGTACTTGTACTCTAGATGATTTGTTACTTCTCATGGCTCTTTGTAGTTGTAAAGTACTAGGCTGCAAAATACTTTTTACTGAGCTTATAAAATACGATATTTTGGTATGAATAAAACTACTCAGTAGTTCTCATATAGAATAAATACAGCCAAAAGAATATTAATATGCCAAGAAAAAAACAAAGATTTATAACTCGTTGTACAGTAATACAGTTGTCTACAAAATAGTTCAAAATGACCTCCACCAACTACAACACTAAATAATCATGAGTTTAATGAGTAATAATAATCAAAGGAAATTTGAGTCATATTGGAAATATGAAGAGTTCAGGTGCAAAAGCCTCTAATCCATTTGGAATTTTTTTTTTTTTATAAAATGAGCATTTTTCTTAGGTGCCAATGTTTATGTTCAGATTATTCACTTTAATGGCAATAAAAATAACCTATTTCATGCCATTAAAGTGGAATTAATGGACAGAAAAAGGAGTCTAAGAAAATGCCCATTTCAGAAAAAAATTTTAAACACCACTTACAGGCTTTTGCATCTAAACACTTTAAATGAAATTTTAGGTCTTCATCCCTGGGCTGAGGAAAAACAACTGTGGCCACATGCCTGTGTTCTATATTAGGGTACTGTATAACAGTTGAAACCTGTTTATAGACATGGAATAAGCAGCTTATAATAAGGACATAGACAAGCAAGACAAAGAAATCTATTATGATAAGGAGGAATCCTTATTTCCCAACACTTCCACAAGTTCATTTATTGCTGTTTTGCTATTCAGGTGTTCAAATTATGCAGACTGCTTTTACGAACATTTGTGAAAGAATGAGTTGCTCTCAGGAGCTCAGTGAATTCCAGCATGGTACCTTGACAGGATGCCACCTGTGCAATAATTTCCTCACTACTAAATATTCCACAGTAAACTGTTAAAGGTGTTATAACAAAGTGGACGCGATTGGGAACGACAGCAACTCAGCCAAGTGATAGAACATGTAAAACCACAGAGCGGGTCAGAGGATGCTGAGACACATAGTGCACAGAGGTCATCAACTTTCTGCAGGGTCAATAGCGACAGTCCTCCAAACTTCATGTGGCCTTCAGATTAGCTCAAGAACAGTACACAGAGAGTTTCATGGTCGAACAGCTGCATCCAAGCCTTACATCAGCAAGTGCAATGCAAAGCATGGGATGCAGTGGTGTAAAGCACGCCGCCACTCGACTCTAGAGCAGTGAAGACTTGTTCTCTGGAGTGACTTATTACGCTTCACTGTCTGGCAATCCTATAGACAAGCCTGGTTTGGGGGTTACCAGGGGAACGGTACTTGTCTGCACTGTGCCAAGTGTAAAGTTTGGTGGAGGGGGATTATTATGTGGGGTTGTGTTTAAATAGTTGGGCTCGGCCCCTTAGCTCTAGTGAAAGGGACACTTAATGCTTCAGCATACCAAGACATTTTGGACAGTTTCATGCTACCTATTGTACTTTGTCGGAGCAGATTGGGGACGGCCCGTTCCTGTTCCAACATGACTGAACACAAGTGCAGAAAGCAAGATCCATAAAGACATGGATGAGTGAGTTTAGTGTGGAAGAACTCGACCGTCCTGCACAAGAGTCCTGACTTCAACCCGATAGAACACATTTGGGATGAATTAGATCAGAGACTGTAATCCAGGCCTTCTTGTCCAACATCAGTGTCTGACCTGCCGGTGCTTGAACAGGAGCAGCATCTAGTAAGTCCGTCTTTATTTGTGCAGAAGTATAGAAATTTCCACATAATTTATTGATTTTCTATACATTGAATTTTTTTCGCCGGATAAATCTGCAATATGAAAAAAAAAATCATTTTCATTACTGAGCTTAAGGGTCTGAGTGGCATTTTAGTCAATAACTCCTGAGCTAAACGCTGTTACTACATAAATAACACCTCTGTTCTATCGTAGTAATGTAGAGAAGCAGCTACAACTGCGTTGTGCTAGTAACAGCGTTTAGCTCAGGAGTTATTGACTCGGGAAACTTCAATCTGTTTATACATATACAATATACATATGCGGCCAACTTCCCGCTCCTTCAGTTCTCTCCAGCGCTGGAAAGCTGATCCTATACTAACACGGGTCCTACTTCTGGCCTTATCGTAAGCCTTTCTTAGCTTTCTTTCTTTGTTTTTATCCTCCATGTCAATGTTAAAACCGCTTTCAGCAGGTTGACGGCGGCGACAACCCGCCGGAGCAGCAGCAGGTTGACGGCGGCGACAACCCGCCGGAGCAGCAGCAGGTTGACGGCGGCGGCGACACGCCGGAGCAGCAGCAGGTTGACGGCGGCGACACGCCGGAGCAGCAGCAGGTTGACGGCGGCGACACGCCGGAGCTTGAACAGGAGCAGCATCTAGTAAGTCCATCTTTATTTGTGCAGAAGTATAGAAATTTCCACATAATTTATTGATTTTCTATAAATTGAATTTTTTTCGCGGGATAAATCTGCAATATAAAAAAAATCATTTTCATTTTTGGCAGAACTAACAGCAGATGGTGGTACTGAGCTTAAGGGTCTGAGTGGCATTTTAGTCAATAACTCCTGAGCTAAACGCTGTTACTACATAAATAACACCTCTGTTCTATCGTAGTAATGTAGAGAAGCAGCTACAACTGCGTTGTGCTAGTAACAGCGTTTAGCTCAGGAGTTATTGACTCGGGAAACTTCAATCTGTTTATACATATACAATATACATATGCGGCCAACTTCCCGCTCCTTCAGTTCTCTCCAGCGCTGGAAAGCTGATCCTATACTAACACGGGTCCTACTTCTGGCCTTATCGTAAGCCTTTCTTCGCTTTCTTTCTTTGTTTTTATCCTCCATGTCAATGTTAAAACCGCTTTCTGCTAATGTCACACATGCACACTGAACACTCTCTCCGCCGCATATTGACAAGACCCGCCCCTTACTGCTCATTGGCTACACGTTTGTTTTGATTTTTGTTTTGTTTGGTGGCCCGTTGCACAAAACAAAACCTTATTCAATAAAGGACAATTCATTCAGTATAAAGATTTATAGTTTACTACTTCTTTGCACTAATACAAAGAAAAAAGTGGACTTATTGTTAGTTCTATGTAATTTTGCTATGAGTTTACCGGTCTGGCCCCCTTGAGATCAGATTAATGTGTTTGTGGGCTCCAGACCAAAATGAGTTTGACACCCCTGTACTAAAATGTAGGTCATGCTAATGTGGTCATGTGGTGTTTCTCTCTTGCAGCCTATCAACATAAATGCTTATGCTACAGTGAAAACCACAGCTGAGTTTTTAATGTCAGGGTCTGCACTGTTCGGCAATATAGCCGAGATGGCTATATCGAAGGAAACCTCTGTAATCTGCCTGGCTGCCATCATCATTACTGTCCAATTAGTGTTGATGGGTCTCCTTTTGTTCATGGGTGAGTATTGCAAAATTATTTCTTTTTCAGCCATAAAGGTGTATATATAGCAACAAGCTTTCCAGATATGTTCTGGCTGTTAATGTTTTCAGAAGGAACATCTGATTTATGGACTTTCTTTTTTCTTATCCCCTATCAGCATGCAAAGACCTGAACAGAAGGAATAATTTGGTTTGTTTAAGAAAGATGAATTTAATTAATTTAACAATTGCTATTTTGCTTTTTTTTTTTAATCTTGCTTTCACAATAGTGGTCAGTACATTAAGAGCCAATGAACAGCCAAAATAAAAAGAATGAAGTTTGTGATGTACTGACCACTATTGTGAAAGCAAGATTTTGAATGTAATTTATGTAATTTGTTTAATTTTTTGTAATTTTTAATGAAATGTTTTTAATGTAGTTTAATTTGTTAGTAATTTTTTAATGTAATATGTTCAATTTGTTTATTATTTTTTAATATCATTTTTTGATAATTTTTTTTATCAATTTAATAAATATTTTTTAAAAATTAATTGTTGTGGTTTTTATTATTTTATTTCACAGTTTAGCTCCAACTTTTTATATATATGTGTGCACTGTAAAAAATTTCTGTAAATTTACATAGAAATTTAACAGCAAATTGCTGTTATCATGAAATATCAGTAGATATTTTGCAGTGCATTGTGGGAAGGCTTGTTCATTTCAGGTTAGTGGTCGAGCAACAACAGTATTTCACTGTTATTTTAACGGTATTATATCATATTTTTTTATTTGTGCGACGTGGATTATCACCACAAGGTAGTTTGCACCTTTATCTATGTTTGTCATATCTTTAAAAAATAAATATTACATGGGAATTTTAAATGTTTTAATCAGAGAAAGCAATAGTTATCGCAAAATATATCCGTTAAATATAATGTGTTGCAATGTATTTCTAAAAATAAAGTCATGAAAATATATGGGTAACGGATCAGTCAAAACATAGACCGTCCTCATAATTGTGTGCCGCGGACTGATTACGAAAATTGTGAAATTCAAAGCTCTGGAGCGAAGCAGCGCGGACCTGCGCAACTCTCCCGGTGTGCGACCCCCCATAATGCCTGAAATCTGCCATCGTGTTGTTAACAGGTAAGAGTTCGCTTTTATTCTGCTTATTTGACTAAAAATCTGCAAACTCGGCTCTCAAATTAGATTTTTGTATTATTTTACAATTTAACGTTTGATTACACCATATGTTACTCACTGTTTTATTGGTATTGCTTTCTAAAAAGCATGCGGTAAAGATTCGGTCAAGTCGTTAGCCGTTAGGGGCTTGAAACTTTCCAAAATTGTGATCGGGTGACGTTAACGTTCAAATACAAGAGATATGCTTGTGCCATTTTACCTCAGTTTAACTTTACATTGTCAAACTCTGTACGTGTACCTGTAGTTGGAAAGACAGGTTTATTTTATGCTGGTTTATAGTGAATGGTTATAGGCTATAATTATCGGCAGATTACTGTGAATGTGTTCATTAAAAAAAAAATCTAACGTCAAATCATCTTGCACTTTCGTCAGCCATTTTATCTTTTGAGCGCGACTCGAATTCATCAGTAATTTGTTAGATATTGTTCCTGCTGTCCTTTGCATTATGTTTCCCTGTCATTTCTGTGGGGAAACATGTGCTACCCCTGCGACTTACGTGAAACACATGAGAATACACAGTCATGTCTCAAATTGTGCATTCCGTTGCTGCATACGTAACTGTAATCGACAGGCACCATAAAAGATATAAGTCAGAAGCCACAATGTGCACAACAAATTCATTATAATGTCATGTTGATTTGTGTGGTGCCAAAAGTACTAGTTTACCTGACTTTATTTCTCATGTTAAAAAACACATTAAATAGGGTCGAGGAGTCACATGTCCTTTTATGCAGTGTGGTAAAACGTTTGCTGTTATATCAACATTTACCTCTCATTTGTCCAGAAAACATAAAGACACAAGTCAATCAGTCACACCACCTGAAGCCAGCTGCTCGCAGATTCAGGAGGATAATTTTCAGTCTGATACACAGAGTGATGAAGGTGAGAACTGTGAGGAACCAGATGTAAGTCCTGAGTTTTTAAGGAATCTTGCTCTGTTCTATTTGAAACTGCAAGCAAAACTATTGCTTCCAGCCTCAGTAATTCAGACAATCATTGAAGATATTCAGTCAATCCAAAAACTCAACTCAAAACAGAGTGAACAACTAAAATAATCTCTTTTTTCACTGTGCATCTAGGTGTTCCATTCTGACTTTCATTCTGTGCACTGTATAGACAGTTAGATATTAAATGTTGAAAATATGTATTTTGTGTCAATATTAACAAAAAAAGTAAATAAACGGTAAGAAGTATACATTTGGATAAGCTATTCTTGTTTTAATACGTACACTGTGGAATATTATTGGGACAAATGTTTTTTTTTGGAGATTTTAATTTCTAATTCTTATCTTTACCAATAGATGTCTGCCACTCCTGCTGACCTTGAGAAGACTGGTAACTTACCTGTGACTCCTCGATTGATTCTGCTTGGTAAGTATATGAAATATGACATGACTTCATGTTCAGTAAACAAGGATCACACTCTAGGCTGGCTGGCACAACTTTTTACCATCAGTAGAAAATCCATCATTATGTGCCTCATTCTGGCCACTGTATAAAAATGTTTGATTAAAGTGTACTTGTGTAAAACAGGAAAATATTTTGTTATGCCTGAAAGAGTTTGTGATGTTTAGTTCGCATATCCCTTATTATTTTCAGAAGATTTGTTGGAATAAATCCAGAAAAAGGGACCAAGGCTGCAAAAGGAAAAGTGACGTCTAAAAAGACAGGGAAAACAGTACAAAAGAAGACCATGACAGTCAATCTGAAAGTGTCAAATCTTTTAAAAAGATTGATGAGCTTTGAGTGACACTTTATTTAAAATGTTTTTTTTGTTTGTTTGTTTTTTGTTTTTTGTTTTACAGTGGTTTGTATATACTGTTATTATTTTTGTGTTCTATTGTTTATATCCAGAAAGGGTTGGTGTTTGTTAAAGTCTTAAATAAGGTAAGGTAATATTTTGATGATTTATTGTACTTTTTTTTGCCACAACAGCCTAACAATTCATTTAATGTTAAAGAGAAATAAAAAAGGACTAAAACAATAAGTTGGCCTTATTTATTTAGTTTTCCACAAATGTAAAATGCAGGGTATAATAGCATTTGCAATTTAGAATAATTGGGTTGTGATTGTAAATATAAACAGCAAGATGCTGTTTTGTTAGCAACAGTATCCTACTGCTAAATAACAGTTGTATGCTGTTTCTAACAAAACAGCATCTTGCTGTTAATTTTGATAACAGTAACCCACTGTATTTTAACAGTACAATGCTGGCAACCACAGCTGCCAGTAGGTTTCTGTTTTTTTACAGAATTTTTTTTACTGTGTGTGTGTGTGTGTGTGTGTGCGCACCCGCTTTGAATGTTATCCTTCTATGGATGTTATTCAGTCCTGCCTTCGAAGTGCCTTACAAACACATCGGTCCAGCAGCACGCAATTTATAATTGCATAATAATTGTTGCACAATATTGTTTTACCTCAATTATCTTGTTTTTGTAATTGTTTGAATCAAAATTTTAATTGAAAATCATTCATTCATTCATTCATTCATCTTCTACCGCTTATCCGAACTACCTCGGGTCACGGGGAGCCTGTGCCTATCTCAGGCGTCATCGGGCATCAAGGCAGGATACACCCTGGACGGAGTGCCAACCCATCGCAGGGCACACACACACACACTCATTCACTCACTACGGACAATTTTTCCAGAGATGCCAATCAACCTACCATGCATGTCTTTGGACCGGGGGAGGAAACCGGAGTACCCGGAGGAAACCCCCGAGGCACGGGGAGAACATGCAAACTCCACACACACAAGGTGGAGGCGGGAATCGAACCCCCGACCCTGGAGGTGTGAGGCGAACGTGCTGACCACTAAGCCACCGTGCCCCCTAATTGAAAATCAAAAACAATTAATTGCACAGCCCTACAATATGGACTCGTTAGTCTTCCATGAAAGTAAGAGAAATGGGTTGGCGCAACCTCTGTGTTAATGTCTTGAGTTTTAAAATCTTTCTTACAGAATGCCTACTATGAGCCATCCTCCCTGGGGTTATTCCTATATTTACCTGAAGGCCATAACACCCATACTGTGTACACAAAGGACATGAAGGTCATTGTTAGCACAGGTTTGTTATTTTACAAAATCCTGCTTGCTTTAAATCCTGATTCCAATAATATGCTGATATGGTTGTCTCAATAGTAGTAGTTGTTTATGTTTTCATTTACCTCTTTTAATTTGGCAGTATGGCTCTGCACCGTCACAGTCAATATGTGTGCGTGTGAACCAGAAACCTGCACACTGCTAAGGTATGGGCTCTGGCCAACAACAGCCGACAAGCCCCAGACAGCCTTCTCCATCCCTCTGCTTGAGCTTTTTGTTTGTCTGTCACTGGAGTGTCAGGTTTCTGTTGAGGGTTTTTGCAACACCCTGCGCTGGAAAAATAACCTCACACTTGCAGAGGTAAGTCAGTTTACAGAGGTCAGTTTGAAGTCTTGTCTGAGAAGTGAACATTTCTGTTACTTTCATAGAAGACTAACGAGTCCATATTGTAGGGCTGTGCAATTAATTGTTTTTGATTTTCAATTAAAATTTTGATTCAAACAATTACAAAAACAAGATAATTGAGGTAAAACAATATTGTGCAACAATTATTGTGCAATTATAAATTGCATGCTTCGAAGGCACCGCTGCTTTGACATGTGTAGCCTATTTCAACATTTACATGACAAAAAGGTTAAATAAATGCATGTTTTCAAAGTCACTGGGTAATCGTGTTAAATAATTGTGATCATGATTTTTACCAAAATAATCGTGATTATGATTTTGCTCATAATTGAGCAGCCCTAAAATATAGATGTGAAAATTGCACTTTCTTCCTTGATTGTACTACATGATTAAATATCACAACTAAAAGTAAACATTTATGGAACCATCTAGGATTGTACAGTTGCATGCAAAAGTATTCTTGATATTTTTCTGTAAAATAACAACTGAGTGAACCACCATCACCAGATATAATATGTGAAACTGTAATATTTTCACTGACTGCTGCTTATACCGTAGGTTAACACCCTTCACAGAGCCCTGGTGGGAGAATCCATTGCCCATTTTAGGCATCACACAAAGAAGTTTGGTAGATGTTTGCTCATAATTAGATGATGGGACCACATGCCCAGCATGTCCAAAGGTTGGTTCTAGTTCTAGCATGGTTCTTTTTTGATTATACAAAATTATCTGATTTGCAGATATCAATTCAATGCCATCAGGTCATGGAAAATGCAATTATGGTTAAAGTATTATACTAAAACAGTAACAGCATAAGTGTATAAACCTGGTGCAGGCACAAAATCAGGTTTACTGTAACTGTTTGTTTTCTAGGCGGATGGAGATATGATAGTGACATTGGATGCCGTGTGAGGAAGCAAAGCTCAGGGACAAGTGCGGTTGAGCCATTACATGGAACCCGCATGTTTGTTGATGAAAAGGATGTGGAGGACTACCTGCTATCACATCTTGACAGCTCAAAGCCCCACGAAGTTAGTCATAGTTGCAGAATACTTTATTAGGACTGAGTCCATAAAATATTAGATTTAACTTGTGGGAAAAAGACCATTATTCCTTCCATAAATTCAATGTTTTCATTAAATCTTTAGGACTTCAATAACTTTAAGGCTGGCAACGTGTTGAGGACACAACAACAAGCAAAGAAACTTGATGTTACAGGAGTGTTTGGAGCATCCTGTCGTCATGAAATGCCCCTAATGTTTGTCAACATGAGCCAAGGAGAACGGCAAGTCTATGCCATTGTAGTGACATCTCTTACTATTTACCCAGTGTTCCAGAATGATAATTCCCCTGTTTGATTCTAGCTATTCATAAAATGCCTAAAATAGCATGACCCTAACATAAGCCATATTTTATTTAATTTTTTTAGTCACCAAATATAAACCTCATGGAATGTATATTAGAGATTCCAAAATATTACAAAATGTAAACTTTACCACAATTCTATGATATTCACTAATATAAGAAAACATGAAAAATGTTTTGGATCATTCTGAGTGTTCTTATTGAGTATTTAGGTATTGAATGTGATGCTGGAGATTGTATAATTATTTGTAACTTTTCCTCAGTATAAAGTGTTTTATCATTCACATTTTTGTGTTGAAATAGATTAGCCTATCCGCTGTGTGTCATCGATGCGCTACTTCAAAGATGTGAGGACAAGAACATACACCTGCGAGTAGTCTATGACATTGCCTGTGTTGTTGCCTCACATTTGCAGGTAAGTACCTTTTTTCTGTGTAAAAATGAATTATTGTTTTGAGAAAATACCTTGACACATCAACTCAAAATTATGTCATACTGTGTTCAAACAGAAATCAGGGGAGGGCATACCACACAACATCTCCTTGGCAGTACCAGCATTTCATGTTTATGGACACAAATTGCCCTGCCAGGTAATTCACATGACTTCATAGGGACATCAGGACATGTTACACACATCATTCACTCCCTGTTTGGCCTCCATTTTTCCTGTCTATCCACTGCAAAGTGAAGTAATTATACTGACATACGTGTCCTCTAGTGACACTTGTTTTCCGATTGCGTAGGAAACCCTTCCACAATCCCACTAAAGGATGTGTCCTAGTTTGCATGGGTTAGTATTGAAAACACAAGATCAACAATTAGAGTTGACGACATCTCTTGCCTCCAGGTGAATGCACACCGATAACTGGTTCTAAAACCCTATTTATACTATTTATTAGTATGATTTTATAACGTCATTCTGCTTCTGTCAGCATCCTGTCACTTCTCTCATGAGCTCATACTTTTGCAAAACATCCTGAGAAGTCTCAGTGGTTGCATGGCTGACTGTGTGTTCTTATTCTGCTGGCACAAAGCTGCTGACACAAAACTTGTGATTTCTTTTTAAGCTTTCACTGTTACTCTCTGTCTTAATATCTAAACATACTAATGAAAATTATATAATTTCTTAATCACACAATGGTTACATAAATTCATATAAAGGTAAAGGAAACTTATCATTCTATAAAATGGAAAAGAAAACTTAAAACAATTCTATAATCTTCTTTCAGCAAGATGATGGGTCTTGATCTAACTGTCTGGGTACAGTGTCTGTTCCTCTTTGGGTTGAATCAGGTTCCTTCTAGATCTTTTTCTTTACAGTTTTAATCAGATATATTTAATTTCTTTGTCATATAACAATTTCCCCATTTCTTTTAGTTTATTTTCCACAGCTTCCTTTTTCCTTGCTCTCTGTCTTTGTTGTCTTTTATTTCGTTTCTCTCTTTTTGCTGCATTAATTTCACTCTGTTTCTTTATAGTATTGGATGAGATAATATAAGGATAACCATGTGCATGTTGTATGGCAGTTACTCCACTCCTAACATTTCTATTCACAAAAGCTGAAATTAGCTAGAAATACCTAAAAATAATTTTTAATCTAACTTTTTTCTAACCTGGTGTTTGTCTAAACTTGTTTCAGAGATACAATGTGTAGGACAATCCAGTGGAAACCGCTTATCTCAAATCTGTCTGGGTCAAACTAATCACTATAAGCAGAGGATTGTTATAACCAATTTAGTTTCCTTTGTTTAATTTTATGCAGATTACCATCTATTTTTTTATAATAATTACATGAATATAAAGTAATAAAATTAACAGCTTTGCTATTTTTATTAATTTAAGATAAAATAACATAAGCTGACCCCTAAGGCCCTCTCCTGCTCCGGGCCTTGTCTGAATGGTCAGGGTGAAGGCATTGCACTCCACTTACATTACATACAGTATACCTCTCTGCTGCTGTGAGAGTGCAGGGATTTTAATTATGCACCATTAAAGTCCCATAACACCAGCAGCGCATTTAACAATAGTTGAAGATGGGAGAATTTTACATTCCATTTACAAGTGCATTTTGCACAAAAGTGTGTAGGATTGACATCTTGGTTTCTGTTATTTTTGTTGTGTAGTGATGGTTTCTGAAGGAGACATGGAGAGATGGAAAAAAGGGGAGATGAAGCTAGCCCAACAGAAACCAATAAGTAAGGAACTGAAGTTAATGTCTTGAATACTGTAAGAAGGTCATGCATGTTATTAAAAAATAACATTGCAAATGTTATACATACCTTTCCGTGTACAGTAATAAAATATAATCCTGTAAGCTATGTGAAGAAGTTACATGAAATTAAGGAGGGTGAAACAGAATAAGTAAGCAGTAATCTGTCTGTCAAGTGTGTACATAACATTTAATAATAATTATTTGCTTTCCATTGTATAATTGAGGACTCTCTGCTGAACATGGAGAAAAAACACCGCATTAGGAGAAGATGGCAAGAGTCTGATTCAGACTTCCAGTCTACCCTTAAAGATGTGGAACGTGAGCTCAGAGGCCAACTGATCTGCAAGGCTAGAACTGAATCAAGGGAGAGAGCAGTCCTCCTCCACCTGAAAAGAAAATATCCAGGTAAAGTGCTGTGGATAAATAGATACAATAAGACATTAAGTTTCAACTTAAAAAGGACTATAATGCAAACGAATACATTCATTTTTCTGCATGCGTGTTTCCTAACTTTGCTTCAGATGGGCAGGGCATTAGGCTCTCTAAGCAGGTAGCCAGCTCCAGCAAGAGACTGAGACAGGCAATAAAAGAATACAACAGCATTCAATGGCCCCCGCAGATGAGCATCTTCCCTGCGATTGATTTTCAAGAAGCATGTGATCCTTCTTGGTATGTCTACTTCTGCTCTGATGACACTGTAAGTATAGTTACTTAACCCTAATAACCACACAGCAGTCACTCTAGTAACCATCTGACAAACTAACTACCTGCCAATCATATTAGAAACCACCTGGTAACATGACATAGCACTTTGTTTTCTTTTGTCTTCTCCTAGATTGAAGAAGATGATGTTTCGAGGAGTCTAAAAAGGCGAGGGATTGATGCCTTACATATGAAGACTCGGGCAGCTATGGAAAAGCGCATGCTTTATCAGGAAATGAGAAGTGTACCTGAACACCTCCATCAGCAGCATGCCTTTCTGTGCTCTGCCATCAAAGACACTGAGCAGCCTGGTGCAAAAGCTGCTCTCATTCAACGTCTCCAACAGCTGGAAAGAAAACGACATCAAGCCATTGTGATGTTTCACCCACATGTACCAGACATTGTTCCTGCAGACAACCCCCACTTTTATTTTTACATTCTTTGTTCAGTGAATTTATATTACATTTAGTTTTATATAGTTCGTTGCTATGGTGGTTGCTATTGACCCTGCTATCACTGAAACCATCTAGCCAGAACCGATGTTTCTATCCGAATTCTACCCCAAACCTAACCCTAAATCGCGTAGCTGTATCCCATCTAGCCAAAAACACTGTTTCGGCTAAAATATCTTAAAAAAACAACTTATTTACATTTGCTTAACGTAGATCATCTAGATGCAGTATAATTAATAGTTTGACTGAACCAGATGTTGATATATTCAGTAGATAAATGTTTTAACAGCCCTATTTTGCAAACCAGAAAAACTACAATTTTGGTAGTTTGCTTTTTTTTTTTGTCAAGCTGCATTGCGCACCTGTAGGTAATTGTACTTTTTTAAAACATTTGTGTTTTTCTTGTAATTGGAGCTCGTAAATAGTGAGTTGAAAGTACAGTGAGGAGTTTAGGGGATTGTAAACACATTTATGCAATCAGATTTTAAATATTTAATTGTTAAATAGGATGAAATTAATTTTAAACATATTTGACAGTGTCCCAAGTTGTTGACTGTATTGACATGATAACTGAGGTCAAGAGCTCTCATTAACAGTTGGTCCCATGTCTGTAGCCCCTTTTGTTGCCTAATTATAAGCCTTCAAAAATGCACCAAGGTGATGTTTCAAAGGTCAGTATTTCAAAGCAGGAGCCATGTAGATTCTTCATACTGACATAATGTTATTCTCCAGGTCAAGACCTTTCTAACGATGTATTTGGCTTAGCTCTACAACAAACTTTTCATGTTCTCATTTCAACGTACACAAGCCATCTCAGGTGTAGTTTCAGAGAGCACTTTGAAGGCTCAATAGGGTTAGATAAAATAAAGCTTTTTGTTTGTTTGTTTGTTTCTGGCTGTGTAAACAGACCCCACACCTTGAGGAATACCTGGTCAGTGGTCCATTTCTGTTTGGGCTTATATGCATAGGCTATGCATATCTATGTATGTTAATGCTGCTATGATAATTAAAAACATACCATTAATAAACAAGACCATGGTCTGATGGGTAGTCATCTCCGATTGTTGGCTACTTGTAGTAGATGACTATTAGGCCTGTTGGTTGCCAAAACCTAGATTAGCAAACATTATACATTATCTTTTGCATCTTCTGTAGCCTATTTATTTCTGTTAAAATGTTTTCTTTTGAGCTCTACTAAAAATGGCAAACAGGCCTATTTAGTTTATCCATTAGAGTACCATTTCCCTCCTTCCAAAACCTGTCACTGTGAGAATGTAAATGCTTCAGCTAGGTGTGCCAAATCCAGTATATGAAGCCTACAGTATGTATTGTTTAATGTTCCTTCTTGTCCAGGTTTCTAAGCACAAAGACAGGCCTGAGCAGTATGCAAACTATACCGTGAATGTCTATGGATCGGGTGTGTCCGGTCATAAAAATTCTGCCCACATAAAAAAGTACTAAAGTAATTTATAGTAAATAAATGCTACAGCATACTGTAGAGTAATAACTACACTCTAAAAACAGATGTGTTAAAACAACACAATCAGTGTTATTTTGGGAACAACACACTAAATGCATCTCTGTGTTATTAATGGAACACCACATTTTGTGTTACTTGGGTTGTCACTGATTAATTTTAACACAAAATGACACATAATGTGAAATTACTTAATCATTCCAAAACATTCCTTACAACTGAGCATAGCCAGTTTTTTAACTCATGATTTCTGAGTTTTTTTACTCATGATTTCTGAGGTTTTTTTTTAACTCATGATTTCTGCTTTCTGGTCTCAAATTTTTTGTATTACTTTCAATTCATATATAAATATATATTTCTGTCATGACGGTTCATTTCATAACATTAAATGTGGTAAAAGTTGCTACAACTTTTATCTGTATGATGGAGAAAAATAACTTTGATAAAGCAGATACATATAACATCATCATCCTCATCATCGTTCATAGCAACCATTATATTTAAAGTTTAAAAATTAAATTGTACTGTTCAACTGTATATCAAAGTACAGTATCTACAAGTATCACTTCTGCTCTGACATACAGTAAACCAACTTTTCAATATCCATTTTGCCAAATACCTCTCAGTGACAGCAAGACTGCGAAAAAGAAGTGAAAGTTATGTGAAGTATCTAATCATAAAATGAAATTGTACTGTGACTCACTGTATTGTACGTATTCTGTAAAAGTATGGTGAGGTCCTTGCCAACACCCAACCCTACTGAACCATTGATAAAAGATGAAACAATAGGCTACTTATCATTTACAACCTGTGGACTAAATACAGTACAACACCCGCTTCGAATGTTATCCTACTATTGAATGGATGTTATCAGTGGTTAATGAGACCATCGATACGGTCCAGTTGGGGTATGTTGTGGCTACTGGAAGGCTCAGAATGTTGTTATCATCTATCAAATGTTCAATCAATGATAACATTTGAATCGGGTGCATTTTTACACTAACAGTAACTGACACCCCAACAAGTGCCTTTACACAGTTTAGGAAAACTTGTAGACATTCTGGTCTGTGATTTTCACAACTAAACTACAGATGCAGTTTACTCTATTTACACCGTTTATCAACAATGTGTGACATTTTCTTTTCTAGTTTCTCATGACTCCAGCAGTCTCCTGTCTAAAGATCAGCTGCTGTGTTCGATCTGTGTGGATGTGCTCACTGATCTAGTCCCCACTCCATGTGGTCACAACCTCTGTAAGAGCTGCATTATACAGTGCTGGGACAAGAATCAACTCTGTCACTGTCCATTATGTAACCAGATACTCTCCAAGAGAACTAAACTGAAGATTAATATAACACTGAGAAAGGTTGCAGATTACTTCAAGAAGAAAAGTGGTTCTGACAAACCTGAGGTTCTTTGTGATGCCTGCAGTGGAGAGAAGCTGAAGGCCCTGAAATCCTGTCTGGATTGTTGTGCTAGTTTGTGTAAAACCCATTTAGAGTTTCATAATAAAATGCCCAAACTTAAGAAACACAAACTATTAAACCCTGTGGAGAACCTGGCGGCCAACATATGCCAGAAACATGAGAGAGCTCTGGAGCTGTTCTGTAGAGATGATCAGACGTGTATGTGTCAGTTCTGTATTGAGACAAAACACAAGAATCACAACACTGTTCCTATAGAGGAGGAGAGCAGAAAGAGGAAGGTGAGAAATGCTGATAAACTTCCAGAGTAGAGACACTGAGCTGGAGCAGCTCTCACACACTGAGGAGCATCTCCACCTCCTACAGGTCAGTGTTCCTCTCTCTGCTCACTGACAATGCAGAACATCACAGAACAACACTAACCATGCTGAGGGATTTCTCCTCTTTCCTGCTCTACTGTAGATTTACTCCTCCATGTGCAGCCTTCCACACACCAAGAACTGGACTGAGATCAGCATTAACACTGATGTGAGTGTGGACACTGTGAGGACAGCTCTGTCTCAGCTTCAGCAGACTCTGAATGAGAAACTCACTAAATCACTCAATGACAAGTTAAAGGAAACAGGTGAGAAATTATTTTGTACTTTAGATTTGATTAAAAAAAGTCTAATAATAGACTAAAGTAGATGTTTTAGATAAATGTTTTGAAAAACCTAAATGAAATCAACCAATAACTGATCTGAAATCTAATGACAGTGATGTTTTGTTGTAATTAGTTTCCACAGAACTGAAGAGGATTCAGCAGTATGCAGGTACAGTGAGCTTTCTGAATTCCTCTCATATTAAAATGTACATATCAGCATTACACCACTGCATCATCAGACTTATTTTCATCTCTAGATCTTTCCAGATAAAAGGAGTATTAAATTGTTTCATTATCCTCCTCACTATAGCTAATTATTACTTTCAGGCACTAAAGCCCTTAAACCCTTTTCTACTTTAGAAACACTGATCATCTTCTTACATTTCACTAATAAAATAATGCAGGAAACCTGTATGTTTGTACAGAGATTAACTTTATACCTTTTTTAACTGCATGATAAAAGATGGATTTCTTTGACTATCAGTGGTAAAGGTAATCTTTATGTTGTCCAAAAGGTGAGAGTTTTAAAGTGATGCAGTTAGAAAAGAGTTTTTACACCATGCAGTGTTTCTGTCATTTACAAATAAGCTTGAACATAAAAGTCATGAATGTATTCTACAAAAATATATTTTTTACACTAACACTAACTGACTATCAATAACTGAGAGAGCTTCATTTAGTACAGAGAGAGAGTGTGTTTGGGAATGTGCTGTGTGTGTGTGTGTGTGTGTGTGTGTGTGTGTGTGTGTGTGTGTGTGTGTGTGTGTGTGTGTGTGTGTGTGTGTGTGTGTGTGTCTGTGTGTGTGTGTGTGTGTGTGTGTGTGTGTGTGTGTGTGCTTATGGTGGTGTGATTTATGATTTCTTCAATCTTCATCATTTACCCAAACGTCTAGCTTTTAGTGTAAAACTCTACAAAACAAACAAGTAAACAAACAAATAACTAAAAAACCTGAGAGGAAACATTTAAAATGTGATTATTCAGTATCCTATCAGGTAACACAATACATACCTGTCAAGTTCATCAACATTTTACTGAATTCATATGGGTCATTTTATTCTCACAAAACACAGAAACAAGGCATTATGTATTGGAACAAAGCTACAGTAAGTTCAGAAGTAAAGACTCTAGGAAAATCCACTGGTGTCCTAGGGGCAGAAACCAGAGGTGTAGATTCTCCTCTGTCTTCATCATATACATAGTAAAATGTTAAAATCTCACTATAAGTAGAAGCAGCACCTCTGGAGCAGAGGGCTTTTTTCTCAGGGGCCCAGCAGGGGCACCTTTAAACCCAATCCTGATCATCAACACAGAGACTTAACCACTTTAACTACCAGTGCCCCCAAAAAATAACACCAAATAACAAACAAATAAATAAATAAATGATGTTTACATGTTTTAATCAGTTACAGACTGCCTTCATTTGGACATATAATATTTTTAATGAAACAATAATAAATGCTTGTGGACAACAGCTAGATTAGACATGAATGGATGGACTGAATCAGTAGATTGATTGAATGCTAGATAAAATGATGGGAATTTCATTTTTAAAGAGAGCTTTTAAAAAATCTTCTACAAATCCTTTTATAAATCGATAATGAATATGATCCACTGGATGATGATTTAATATTTTTTACCTGTTTACTCATATCACACATTGTGTTTCTCTCAGTGGATGTGACTCTGGATCCTGATACAGCTCATCCATATCTCATCCTGTCTGCTGATGGAAAACAAGTGACACATGGAGACAAAAGACAGAATCTCCCTGATACACCACAGAGGTTTAATCAGTGTATCTGTGTTCTGGGAAATCAGAGTTTCTCCTCGGGGAGATTTTATTATGAGGTGCAGGTCAGAGGGAAAACTGGCTGGTCATTAGGAGTCGTGAGAGAGAACATTAACAAGAAGGGGAAGATTACACCGACTCCTCAGAATGGATTCTGGACTGTGAACTTGAGGAACGAGAATCAGTATGCTGCTTGTACTAGTCCCTATACCCCCCTCACACTGAGAGAGAAGGTGGAGGTGGTGGGGGTGTTTGTGGATTATGAGGAGGGTCTGGTCTCCTTTTATGATGTGAAGTCCAGATCACATATCTACTCTTTCACTGGTCAGTCTTTCACTGAGAAACTCTATCCATTCTTCAGTCCTTATTTAAATGAAGGAGGTAAAAATTCAGCACCACTGATCATCTCTCCTGTATTTAAAACCGAATGAGTTTTCACCAAACAAAATCAATCAGATATTAAATGTTGAGAATAAAAATAAATAATTTCCTATTTTGTGAATTTTAGAAATACATATATCCTTTTAAAATGCTGTACATATTATTTTAATACCTGGTTTTGATTGTAATCCTACAGTCTGCTTGTTATGATTATGGGACATTATGACTGTGGAACTTTGTCATTACAAATCACATATAAATAAAGATCATTTACAGTTTACTCTGAGTTTTACTGCAAAATTTAATTTGATCAAAAATTGTATAAAGTTCAGCTGCTGATGTCTGTAGATAAAAACAAACAAAACTTTGTTTCTCTTTAAAACTTCATCAAACACAAACACAATCAGATTCATATTTTATTTAGAAATAAAAATCTCAGGTTAAAATCTCTTTATCAGCACTAATAAGCAAATTTCTAAAAGGATGGACAGCAGAGAGAGCTTCAATAATATTCACAATGTAAGTGCTATCTACAGTAATATCACTAACATAATGTAAGTGGTCAGTGAAATGTTTCATATGGATGTAACTGTATGTTTTTAAATTCTTTTTATCTGTATGATTATAAATCTCTCAGCCTTCTTTGTCCAGCAAAACAACAACATTCCCCTCTGATAGACAGAGTTTTATACTCATCACTTTTCCACATACATGGTGTAACAAATCATTCTGTCAGAATCATTCATTATTTCCACACAATGTTTTATTAACATCTACAATCTTTCATTTCTACAAGTGAAGCTGAATTTAATCCAATCATAAAGCTGAACAGTGAAGGTATAGCTGCACTGATCCAATAAATAACAGCCACCAACCATACAGATGTCTTGTGCAATTTTACTTTGTGCTCTCTCTCTCTCTCTCTCTCTCTCTCTCATTCTGAATACCAAACAACAAAGAAAGAAACAAACACTGTGTGCGTCTCTTGGACCATATACAGAGTTTATAAGTTTTTAAGAAGCCGCATGTCACAGCTTGTTCACATCCATATTGCATCTTCTCTGACCCACAGGAACATTACATTTTAACTATATTTTTATATCTACATGAACTTAAACAACATGAATTTATGTAAGCAACAACAACAGTCATTACAACGTGTCTTGAGACATTTACAGAAGGGGAAAGAACAGTGGAAATTGGGTTCTAACCTTTGGGGGCGTATTTAATATCAGGGAACACAAAACAGTACAACATGCTCCAGGCTCGATTGTCTTTACCTAGCACTGAGAAACCTGGACGATAAACTTCACTTTACTATGTTGAAAAGCTGAAATACTGAATCTGAATTTGTGAACACTGAAAAAATATATTTGATTATTGACTTGATTTTTTTTTATCTGAATTTTAAAATGTGAATCTCTAAAAATCTCTCTAAAATCTTTTAAACTCTTGAACACAGGCACTCGAAACTTCTCATTACATAAGAAAATTTAAAAAAGAAAAGTAAGAATAAAGGTAGTTAGTGTAATGTTTACTTCCGGTTAGTTATCATCAATAATGTCTCTGCACTAGAGCTTCAAACCAAATGTCACATTGGGAATGATTATACAGTGATGAATGTAAATGTAAGAGATTTTACACTCCATGATAACAGTGTTGCTATACAGAACAGAGGCTTTTCTCCCATAGACAGCTCTCTGATCTTCATGCAGGTTTTTCCTTTTTAACAACACATTCTGTATTCACAAGTAAAACTGGAGACTAAAACCAAGTGTAGATGTTCAGAACTATTTATTATTTAAATGATCAATCTAACAGGACACACCTGGGTAATAAGAAACACATCACATTACATTTATATATTTTTAATATTTTTCTCATCTAAAAATTGCGTGGTTTGATACAAAATGCACCATGATCTATGTTATTTACCATAGAAACAAATCTGCATATAAATATTAGTAAATAAAATATTCATCGTTAAACATTTTTTTTTATTTGTAAGAACATCATCTGCTTTCGGGTTAACTTAAATATAAATTTATTATTATTATTATTATTATTATTATTATTATTAATGGTGCTTGCAAAGCAACATTACTACTATTGTGCCGGACAAAACTTTGGCCTGTAACTTGTCCCACAGCTTTTGTCCTAGACCCATGAATGATATGTCAAATCGACCGGCTCATTGAGGAGAGGTGTGCTATGATTTTTATAAGCGATCCAAGTACCGGTACTTCCGGTACCGGTCTCAAAGTGGCCTTTTTTCCCCATAGACTCCCATTATACCATATAACTCTGCAAGCTTTTGAACTATCTACACCAAACTCGGCCAGCTGCTTTAGGGTGATACTCTGAACAAACTTTTAAATTGGTGTACCAACTGGCCTTCGGTTGTGCCGCAGCCCCGCCCCCAAAATATGCAAAATCAAAAAACTTCTTACAACATGGACAAGTGACATATCAAAACATTCAGAACAATGAGGGGAATTTGCCATGTGCAAGCACCATTCACATTTTCTTCAGGAAATGTACGTTCTAGTTATTAATGGTGCTTGCAAAGCAACATTCTTACTATCCTGCAAACTCTTCCGGACAAAACTTCGGCGCGTAACTTGTCCTGCAGCTTTTGTCCTAGACCCATGAATGAGGTGTCAAATTGACCGGCTCATTGAGGAGAGGTGTGAGGAGAGCGATCCGAGTACCGGTACTTCTGGTACCGGGTCTCAAAGTGGTCTTTTTTACCATAGACTCCCATTATAAACTTTCGAACTAACTACACCACGTGACGTCACGTGAAAATCAAAATTTAGCACAACATGGACATGTGACGTATCAAAACACTCAGCACAATGAGGGGAACTTCCTCAAGAGTATTCAGATGACATCACATGCTCGTCTCCACTAGCCTCCGAGATTTGCCACTTTTTTGGCACGTAACTTGTCCCGCAGCTTTTGTCCTAGACCCATGAATTGACCGGCTCAGGAGAGGTGTGCTATGACTTTTATAAGCGATCCGACCAACGATGTTCGCACAGCGGATGAAAAAGCGGCCAAAAAAATCCCATAGAAGTGAATGGGAAATTCCTAACATTCCTTTAATCTCTCACACACGGCGTGCACAGAGCTCAGGCATGGCTTCTCTTCTGTGTTCTCCTAGTCAATGTAGATGTGAAGGAGACTGTCAATACATGTAACTATCAACTCCACACTATCAAGCCGATGATTCTAAAAGAATTGGCCCCCAGTCAATACATTTACCACACCTCTATCTATCTATCTATCTATCTATCTATAAGTAGAATCCCATAATGACTGCAGTATTCACATGAAATGTCCAAACCCTCAGTAGCCACTTTTGTCCAAAAGTATTGCCACCCCACCGGGTATTCTGGTGACGGCACTCACAATGAGGGAAATTGCGTCACGAGTATTTGGATCATGTCACATGCTCATGTCCGCTCGCCTCCAAAAGTATTGCCAACCTAGCGGTCTTCACAAGCTTTCTGTCCACTTGCCTCAAAAAGTCTCACATACCCATATGTCCAGTCACTTCCAAAAAGCACCGGCCTTTGCCAATACTTGCATCATCAAAGCCAACATCAAAGTTTGTCACGACCCATTCAACTAAATAGGTTAATATCTATATTTAATAACTTTTATTAAACAATTATATTTAATAACCACATAATAGAACTCAATAATTTCTGCAATTTCTATTATTACTCATCAAATTATATAACATTAGTTTTGTTTACTATGTTACTGTATAATTTATTGGGACACCAATCAGATAAAAAAAAACACTACAAGCCTTTTAAGCAGCACATAATTATATACACCAACTGTACCTCATTTCTAAAGTAGAACAGTGTTTCTTCTTACAAGGACCAACTATTGGCTTCCCTGAGAACGAACAAGATTATTGGATAACTTTAATTTCTTATTCTCCAAGTGGTACACTTCAATTACATCTAAGTTCAACTCTTGCTTCATTTGGAGTTGTGCAAATGTTTTTGTTTAATAAAAATGCATCATAATCCCATTTGTGAGTTTATTGAGAAGATTGTGTACTGGACAGGTTATATAAATTTTAAATACAGACATGCTGACTGTAGCTTATCTGTTACTCAGTTAGACTTCAGCTAAAATGTAAAATTAAATTATAAAGTATTTACACACATTCAAGATAGTATGAAACTAGAAGAAAGTACAATTTTATTTTTAAATCATAAAAAAACACTGGTTGAATGTTTCACTCAAAACAAAAAAAAAAAAAAGAAGAATACAAAGTACTCTGTCCAACATTTATACACAAGAGATTTTACTGACAATCCATACAACATGAAATCAACTACGATCCATTAACATGCATGTCCTCCTCTCCGTTTTCCACACCGTCATCTTCTATCGCATCCGCACCAGCAATATTGTACATGGACACAGACTCCTCCATCCCCATTTCAGGCTCATCTTCCTCTTCTTCCTCAACCATGCCCTGTACACCTGGAAGATTGTGCAAATGAAAGACAGTGTGAACAATGTCTCAAAGCAGATTTTACAGGAAAATGTCTTTTGATTGGCAGTGGCATCAATTTAACTTGGTTCCGTTTATTCTCAAATCTAGTTGTTCAGAAGGTGGTGGATATTCTGAACAGGCAGCAAAGGCAAACAACAGGCTTACATTAAAGGTGGGGTGCATGGTTGAAAGCCAATGTTGACATTTGAAATCACCAAAACAAACACCCCTAACCCAAATGGGTGTCACCCCTGTTTTGATAGCTCCGCCCCACACATACATACGCAACCCAGGCAACTATTATGGCGGAACCTGCTGGGGCAGCTGGCCGAGGGGATATTTTTATCAAAAAATGAACTCAATGAGTAATACTATGGTAATACAGGTCAAATGTGTTTTTGTAGTACTGTGTGATGTACCATGAAAGGTTTACGCGGAAGACCAGTTCTCTCCAGTGTTAGAAAGCTAAACCCATATTAACACGGGTCTTGCTTCTTGCCTAATCGTAAGCCTTTTCGCTTTTTGTTTTTATCCACCAGGTCAATGTTTCAATCGCTTTCTGCTAACGTCACACATGCGCACTGAACACTCTCTCCGCCCCATATTGACAAGACCCGCCCCTTTCTGCTAATTGGCTACAAGTTTGTTTTGTTTGTCGGCCCGACTCAGTTTTCTGAAGCATTTTTCAAACATCGTGCACCCTACCTTTAACACCCTTGTTTGAATACACAACGTTGTTTCTGTAGTAGACACTCCATATAAACCAACATTAATAAATGGGTTAAAAAATAGATGCTGTCAGTTAACAAGGAAAAGCGTAATCACTGATATAGTGAGAGTTTCTGGAAGTCTATGTTTCTCACATTGCGTTGTAATATGCAGAGTAAAAGCTATACGAATTTGGGTGCAGATATCTGTATCTGACAGGATATCAGATCCTCCTTAGCACCAATCAGATTAAGACATTTAATTAGATCAGATATTTGCTGATCTGACACTTTCTTCCATTCAGCCAATCTAAATGATGTGACTTCTTTCCTGTTCACTTAGACTCTTTGTGCCTGAGTGACATCTAAAGAAACTGAGCTTTTTGCTTAAACATGCTAGCATTGTAGTTTGTAATCAAATGAGCGACGATCTAATAGAAAACACAAATAACATCATCTAATATGCTGGCAAACAAGCTGTGATTTTACCACAACAGTATTATTCAGTGAATGTGCGATTTTTATTCCAGCTGTTCCAACTGAGCAGTGCCACAAAATGAAAGCAATAGTTACTATAGAGAACTGAAGTGATCCCTGTGTTACCTTGTCTACTTTCTCTTCCAGGGATCTGTCCAGACTGCAACATTCCCTTCAGCCTCTCCACTTCAGCCAGCGATGTCGCGTTTGCAATAGCAGCCTGTTTGGGGTGAAAGAAGCCACCTTTAGACATTTAATTGATCAATCACCTCCACATTTTATTAGGGGAACAAACAAATCAATGACCTTGATGGCCTCCACGTCTGCCGCAGAAGGCCCCATTTTCACTTTCTCAGCCTGCAGCCCGGCTCCTGGTGTGAACCTGAACAAAACATTCAAAGGGTTTCTCAGGGGCTTGTTCATGCAGTGCTGCTTTTTCAGCCTTTTAACCACTGTTCTTCCAGTCAGTGTAGTATCTTGTAGATCTTATCATTTTTTTAATAAGCTGATACAAAGAGAGAAATGCCTTGAGCCAGCTCTCCTGGAATACACTGCAGATGGGTTACAGTTGTGGAGATTGTGGTTTTTTTTTTGTGTGTGTAAGTTTTTAGTAAAGCCAATTGAACAGTTTGCGTTGAAAGCCAGATCACTTCACTAAGGTCTGAAGGCCCAATAACACACTTCAATTCCAGTGATTCAGAAGAGCTATGCTTGATCAAGGGCTTTCGTCTTACGTTTTTGTGCGCTTGGCAATATCCTTTGCAAGCTGAGCGCCCCGTTTGCCTTTGAACATTTTCTCAGCCTCTTGACGTTCCTAAGGCAATACATCACAGAGTTAATGCGAAAAAGATATCAAGCACGATTTGACTCCATTCGAAATGAGGAACAGTTAAGCACCACAGAAGAAAAGAATGTACTTGAAATAAGGAAGGTCTTCAGGAACACAGGTTAGGCTGCAGTGGCAGATTAGGATTAATCAACTATTCTGTGCTAGTTTAGAGCTCCAGCTCTTTTGAACCTTCAGATCAATGACTAGACCAGATCTTGTGTCACATCAGAGGATAATAAGGGCTTCGTTTTTTTAAGACAGGACTATTGCAAAAGATGCTTTAAAACTCAGATTATCCTTTTGTGCATACAATCCAATCTCAACACCCATTTCCCCCCACTTCAGTCATGACAGACCTAATTTACAAACAAATACTAACTGTTTAGTACATATGGTGGTTTATGACTGAAGGACATAAGTTAAATCCATCACTGCGTCCAGTGTCTCACTCAATCACTGAGGATGTCTGTAGAAATGTGACCCAGGGGTTAATCAGATTTGATAAAAGCATCTTCCACCAAATGCTCTTGCAGATCAGCCAACTCTGATCATTACCTAGCAGCGTCGCTCTATTAACACAGCTACTGACTCTAAAGAGAAACTGGTTTTAGGAAAAGTGAGAGATTTCCTGCTTCATACAGTGTTACATTTTAAAGTCTGGCCTTCCGCATTGAGCTTAATGCTTTCTCTTCATCATCATCATACCCTACCTTTAATTTCACCTTCTGGAAATCCAGAACACGTATCTGTGGAAGTTTGTTGATGACATACAGCCTGTAATGCTTCTTGTTGGTTACTGGGTTCCTTAAGAGACTGGAGGAAAAAACAAAAATGGAAATGTTTACCTTCTCTAAAGAGCAGAAGGCTTTGAACATGATTGTTCAGCTGTGCATGGATAAAGTAACCTCCTCGAACCTACATTTACATTCAGCCTTATAATGTGCCATTCCACAGCGCAGTTGAACGCTCAAATCTGATTGGTCGGAAAGGTGTGTGTTACTTCCGGAATATAGTTCTGACTGTAACTTGATTGATGGGTTAATATTTATACGTTGCCATTTGTTTAGTTGATTGATTTAAATCTGTGTTCTTAGCTACGATAGTCATTCTTATATTTGTGGATGTGGAGGGTTTTTATTTAGGGAAATGTTAAACATTGATGGAAGGCTTTTTTTGTTTCGGTTGTCAAGTAAATGGTTGTGATAGAAGCAGAAGAACACGATAGACTGTCTTATGAAGCCTGTGTTGAAGCGTGTTGTTCCTTATTTATTTTATAACTTAACCATCTTAAACAAATCATTTATTTGTAGCCAATAGAAAAGGTGCATATTCTATTAATCAGAAGGATGACCATCATGTACACAAATCTGAACTCTGATTACTTCTCCACTTAGAGAACCGCAATCAAATAAAGCTAATAACACACTGTTTCTGCTTGCAGGATATTTATTTTACACTTATACTATGTGAGAGATTGTGATCACAAATACCTGAGAAGATTCAAGGACTTGACTGAAGCGAGAGGATCCAGATCACCCTGTTAAATAAACACAAAGACAACACAGTGTTTAAACATGACAAGAGGATGTTCACAGCCTGTTGGTGCTTTAGAGCAGGAGGTCCCGGGCCACGGCAATGAGAGGGCGGGATCCTGCAGCTGGACCACCAGGAGGCCATATGTGATGTAGTGTATGTAATATTATTTAAACTTAACTTTTATTGTTCTAGTTAAATTTATAACACTGTTCACGTGTAATATGTAATAAAGTGCAGTATCTCAGCTGTTTACTACTACAACTACACAGTATTTTACCTGATCACTTGCTTATACTTTTCTTTTTACTATTGTATGCACCATAAGAACTAACACTTCATTTCATTCTACCATGTGCAATGGCATCTTTACATCCATCCATCCATCCATCCGTGTGAGCAGATTCTACATCATCTCAGCGGAACATTACTCACCAGCTCTTGGATGTTGTTACTTGTAAGTATCAGCTCCTTAAGATTTGGCAACGAATGCTCAAGGTTTTCACCGATCCGGCTGCAACAAAAGCACATCAGCGTTCACATTTACGTTTCTTAAACAACTACATCTGATGTTGTACGTTTGCATACATCATGTAGAATATGCAAAATGTGAATCTTTTTTTTTTTTATTAAATTCATAAAAGAATTTTTTTTTTTTTTTTCTTCATTGAGTTCTGCCCAGAATAACTTTACTGCAGTTTAATCTTTCCAAATCATCCAAGAATCCTTGACAGCAAGAGGCTGCTTGGCACTACTGCTCGTGTATATACCTGCAAGGAGAGCTGGTATAAATGCTTTAGAAGAGCCACGCGCATTCCAAAAATAAATAAATAAAAAATTAAAGCCATCATAGTTAAAAATGCCTCAAACATATACTGAACTTTCACATAAGAGGCGTAAAGCCATCAACGCTCTTCAGACATTAACAAAAGCTTGTGATGGAGTCTGGAGTACAGATGTGTTGCTCAGGATTTTCCAGCAAATACCGACAACTGATTGTGTATCATGGTAATTGGCTGAGCCCGATCTTCAAGCTTTATAGAACTTATGTAAGCTCTCTGCTAACTCTCTCTCTTAACCTCTTTTTCAGACAAAGTAGTGGCACAGATGCTGGTTATATTATTCACAATACATATGTATATTACTGTTAGAGGATCAAATAAATAAGCATAATTAATATTCAATTTACACCGAGTTATTTAATATGGCTCTAAAAACTTTATCTATATTAGAATACTTAAAAACAAATACACTGCAACCCATAAGGTGCTTGTAGACATTTTGATAACTTCTGAAGAGCTACATCGGTGAAGTATTTGCACCCTGGTATACGTTCTCGTGGTTCAAGATGTGCAATAAGGCATTTAAATCCAACGTCTACTGTGATGTCTACATCAACTAGTAGCCGTTGGTCGTTTTAAATTTCCCGTGGTCAGGATTGTCGTATTAAATTCTTTAGCCGGTGTTCCTCCATGAGATATTTCTTTTGAACATACACAGAAAATGAAAAATTTCAATGTTTCTTGAGACGTCAACTATTCCACACCAGAGATGAAATGACTGTTGGTGCTAAAGTTTGATATTATGCGTGTCCTTAAGTTAAGTGTTACTTCAGCACATTGCGACCGGTTCATAAGTTCGGGCAAATTTAATAATTAACAATCGAGGTGTTGAATGTGGCTGATGGATCGATCTGAGCGTCCCCAGTCTGGAGCGGTCTCTTCAGTTAAAATCCCCACGAAAGCCGGGCGTTTGTTTTTGAGGGATGCCAGAATTCGAAGCCATGACTGTTAATCTCAGGAAATTCAGCTGTCGAGAAATTTCAGTTTCTGTAGGTAAATAAACTACACTGGCTTCTTCAATCAAAAACTAGGGTTTAAATCTGCATCCCATCACAAAAGCACAATCAAGAGCTTCAGATTTTGAGCCAACCGCAAAGTTTACTTTATTCCACCAGAGACTTAAAATCTGTTAGTGTGACTTTTTAGTTCTTGTTTTTTGTTTTAGAACCAAAGAGTTGAATATTTTCGGTGTAAAGTTGGAGCAAAACCCCACATGAAACACAATAAACAAGTGTGGACTTGAATCATTAAAGTTTGCTCACATCATTCCAACTATGCCGTTAATGAGACTTTATGTATGAATGTTGATATTGGATTTCAATCCTCTCCAACCCTATCCTTTATCATCAACACCAGAATTCACTTTAACACCAGAAACCAAACTCAGAAGTTCATCTAATCATTAATAGTAACATTAACAGTAATGTTGACCTAACAAACACGTTATACTGTTACACTGTCCCTCCCTCGGACTCACCAGATGCGGTTGTTGTTCATCAGCACGGTTTTCAGTCTCCCGAGTAGCGGGAATCCGTCCAGCTTTCTGATCTCATTATCGGAAAAGTCAATGGTATCAAACTGATCCAGAGTCGCGCCTAGGTTCTCTAAAACCGGGATTTTATAACCTGCAACAACATAAACACAGGATTTAAAGACACAGACTAGAAGGGAGGCGTTAAATGGGGAAAAACACAACAAGTAGAAGATAAATACAAAGCACGGTCACTTTATACAGTGTGTCGTGTAGCTCATACAGCAGAAGCTCCTAAACTAATCACCTGAATCCTCAACGACTTGTTGTTAATTATATAAAACACACTAAAGGTTTATATTGTAGGGCAATAACAATTAGAAGCAGCTTGAAATTCAGCCGCGTCGATGCTAACTCCGATGCTAACTCCGATGCTAACAACATTTAGCTTCATTACCTCGCAGATCCAGTTCTCTGTCTCGGACCGGATTCGTGTACTGAGCAGCCTGCTCGACTAACTCTGCCGACAATTTCACCATGTCGACTGAACAGGAACAAAAACAAAAGCACAATAAATTTATTCCAAATATCGCGCGTCCTGCCTGAAAGAGCAGAAGAACAAATACTAACGTCTAGCACACGCTGCCGCCAGGAAGTACCAGAGTATATGTTTTACTTCCGGCGTTAAGAACAATACTGCCGTCCTGCCCCCTGCTGGACTGGAACGGGATCATAGGAAAATCATTAGAAAATAGGACAGGTTTTTTTTTTTTCCCTCAGCACTAATTATTGTCATTTTGGGAGTCTTTATTTCTAAAAAATAGACAGAAATAACCAGAGAATGCATGTCTAAATCGTTATATTTGTAAAAATTTACAGATACTTTAATTAATACTTAGGCAGGGGTGTAAACAATGGACATTATAAGTGTAACATTATATAAATGTGACATTATAAGGACAAAATGTGAAATGTTTACGTTACCTGATGAGCAAGCCAGAGGGCAAAGAAACAAAACTTGAGAGGAACAAGGTTTATTTATCTGTGTGGCACCGGATAATATGATTATAGATAATTCTATAGCTTCTGTATCTGTATTATATGGAAAAGAGTGCGGTTGTGATGGTCTGGGACATAAATAGGTCAGCTACTGTACTGTCAACAAAATTAAGTGAACCATTAACTGTGAGCCAAAACACTTTATGCCTGTGAATCCTCTACATTTGCTCCTTTAACTAAGAAACACTATTCGCACAAGGCTTAACTAGTACAAATATGTTGTCAGCCTAGAATTAAGCACTTAGACTGTTTTGGAGTCCCGAACACTAATTGGAAGGCTGTTTCATAATAGCAGGGATTTGTATAAGACTCTGCTGTAGCCTTTACTTTTTGAGGAACCAACAAATAGCCTTCACCTTTTGATCAAAATAGCTGTGGCAGATCATAAAAGACCAAAAGTTTGCTTAATAGGTCAGTAGTAGCATTTAGTAATATATGCAGAATTTGACTGCTAGCCAGGGCAGTTTTGATAAGAAAGCAGTGATGTGGACATATCTTTTGGTTCTAGGAAGGACTCTTGACTACTGCATTCTGGACTGACTGGAATTTATTTATGCACCTACTGGAACACTCAGACCGTAATTTCAAATTCAGACAGGCACTAAAATAATCCAACCTAGAAGTAACAAAAGCGTGAGCTAGTTTTGCGGCTTCATGTTGTGACACCTTTTCTTATCTCTGCAATATTTCTGAGATGAAAGAAGATTATCCTAGTGATTTTATCCACATGAGCTTCAAATAAAATACTGAGTAATAATCACACTAGGATCTTTTGCTGCAGAATATGATGAAACAGAAAGATCATCCAGAGATACTATATAATCACAGAGCTTACGTCTAGCTGCATGTGGTCCTTGTACATGTACCTGAAGCAGAATTGGTAGGATTGCCTACTCTAAATTGCTCCTAGTTGTGCATGTGTGTGTATATATGTGTGTGTGTGTGTGTGTATAAGAGTGTGCGTGTATATGCATGTGTGTCTGGATGAGTGTGTATGTGTATTTATGTGTGTGTATGAGTGTGTGTGTATGAGTGCGTGTGTGAGTGTGTGCGTGTGTGTATGAGTGTGTGTATGTGCGTGTGTATAAGAGTGTGTGTGTGTGTGTGTGCGTGTATGAGTGTGTATGAGTGTGTGCGTGTGTGCGTGTAAGAGTGTGTGTGTATGAGTGTGTGCGTGTGTGAGTGTGTGTATGAGTGTGCGTATGTGTGTGCATGTGTGTGCGTTAGTGTGCGTGTATGAGTGCGTATGAGTGTGTGCGTGTGTGTGTATGAGTGTGTGCGTGTGAGTGTGCGTATGAGTGTGTGTATAAGAGTGTGTGTGTATGTGCATGTGTGTGTGAATGTGTGTGTGCGTGTGCGTGTATGAGTGTGTGCATGTGTGTGCGTGTGTGAGTGTGCGTATGTGTGTGCGTGTGTGTGTTAGTGTGCGTGTGTGTGTACTGTATGAGTGTGTATGAGTGTGTGCGTGTGAGTGTGTGTGTATGTGTGTTTGTGTTTGTGTAGTCCCAGCTCCTACACAGTGTTGTTATTATAAGCTCTGGAAGATAAAGCATTTAAAGACATATGTATGAATATTTAGATGGACTTCACTGATCAGCCTTCATGCTTGTACCACAGGCAACCACATGCTTTGCCAATCCTGTAGCTATACGTCTGCTTTAAAGTAAGGACTTGTATTCCATTTCTGTCAAACATAGTTATAAAACAGAAGCATACCGTTTGCTGTTTTGTGATTCCCTCTTTGCTTAACACACATATTTTCTATTGCTCCTGCACCACAGATTTAAATTCTGATATTAAACACATGACCTGACATTCATTCCTTGTTTAAGGAATCAAATATAATTTATATGTATTTTTATTTTTATCTAACAGAATGTTAAAATTCAAGGTATTTCACAGACCCACTTACCCATAACTTTCCCCTGGTGCCAGAGTGAAAACTGGACATTTTTAGGGCTAGCCATTGCTTTCAGCTGTGACAGGTTCATAAAGAGTCTGGCAGATGTTGCTTGGTGTAGTGAAGGTGGAAACGGATGTTTGTATATTACTGCAGGAAAATTTATTCGGAACAGGACGACTGGACGCAAGCCAGAAAAACAGTCAGCAGCCTTTGAGATTTATTCTCCAATAAACAAAAGACTGAAACAGACCTCCTGGGTTCGGCACCATATAAAATCATATAAAGTTTGGGTGGAAAAAGGAAATTAGATCCTGCAGGAGTGCAATCAGCAATCTTTGCCACAAAGGAGTATCAACATCTTTGTAGATTTCTCTGTGCTCTTTTAAAATGTAAAGCCAAGCTTTTTGGATAATTCAAAATAAATAAATCCATAAAGCAAAGGACTTATGCAAAGGATTCTGCTACAAACGATGCATGGGTAAAAAAAAATGAGGGTTTGTAGAGCTTCTGAGGCATGTTGTGTTAGCTTTCTCACTCTCAATCTCACATCCTGCTTTCATCAAAAGTCAAAAGAGACACGGCCTCACAATGCATTCGATTTAACGTCTCAGTATTAACCGTTTCCTTCCTGTCACAGTCTGACCTCGATCACTACATGCTTTATGAACATCCATCACAATATCAATAGAAAAAGTATTGCTGGTCAGTGAAAGACAACTTTCTGATAGCATGCACCTTATAGAAAGTCTCTTTCATATCAAAGTTTCTCTAAAAAGAATAGAGAATCATTCACTTCTCAGAAAGGATAAGCTCATAATCAAAAAGGCATCAAAAGAAAGGAATTCAAATCTTATAAAGCTTTTGTCTATTTCTCTCTCACCATGATGCTCAGCTGCACTGTCTCTTTTAGAAGCCCTTCTTTTAAAGTCAGCAGGGATTTACTGAGCTGGTTCTGCTCTGTTGAACTTCTTGTCCAGAAATAATGGATTTTTTTTTACTTTCTCTGAACTGGCAAGAATGCAGGAAGCATAAATACCTTGTGTTCTGATGGAATGAAAAATACTTGAGGAATAGCAATCAGTCCTGCACACTCAATCAAGAAGGTGAAATTATAAAAACACTGCACATAAGCCTACTATCAATAATAAAACGAATGTAAGGGAATGGATATGCATTGAATTTTTGCATTCCTTATATAGCTTTAGGTAAACGGTGTCCTATCAAGGGGAATTACTGCCTTTATGTGCTTTATCATAGTCAGGGTCACAGTGGAGCCAAAGCCTGAGGCAGGAATGTGATTTACTGTACACTGTATGTGACTGTCTTGAACCTTTCTATGGCTCATCAAAGCTCACCTTTTTAGGTTACTGCATCTGTCTCCGTGTGGGTTTCCTCCAGGATTTCTACTTAGCTTGAACCTCCGTACAACATGTAGGTTGATGGACTAATGACTCTAAATGTGTAAATGATTGTGCATAGTGTCCTGCGATAGACCCTCTTCGTGTCTAGTATTATCTGGAAGAGGCTCTAGGATCTATTGCAACCAGGATAAAACAGGTTCTCAAGATGTATAAAGAAAATGTCTAATAATTTCTTACATCAGGTTGTATATAAACTGGTATAAGAAATTACAAGGACAAAATGAAATCAGAGGATTGTCTGGTAAGCAAATTTGCTTTGGCATGGGTTTTACACACCGGATACAGCATACACTATATAAATAGCCAAAATCTTACTAAGGTGTTTGTACATAACAAGTTTCACAGAGCCTTGCCATACATTCTCCAAGCTTCTCTGAAACTGTATTGGATTGTGTTTTAGTTGAAAAGAGCTCAATTGATGATGGTGGTACAAAGACACACACTTTAGTTGGGTTGAGGTCTGGTGACTGTGAACGCCACCTTATTTACTCCCTCGTCAATACATTCAGTGAGCCCATGGAGTATCCTGGAAGTGAGAGACATGTTTCACCATAGGAGCTGTCATGAGATTGTTGAACTGATTTGCAGAGAGTCCTCCCTTTAAAGTGATAAGTAGACCCGTCGCATGGCAGCAAATTGCCCCTACAGCCTAACAAAGCCACCATATTCAATGAGCGCAATGGGAACAATGAGATAAATACATGGGTTTAACTTTTCTCTTTCAGATCCAAAAGTTCATTTTTTAATCATTCTTCCTTTCCTTCATCCTTTTTTAATTACCCGTTCATCTCCCTTCTATTATTCTTCCTTTGTTCTTCTCTCTGAGTGATTTAATACTTTGTGATAACTGCAGCCATCTTGTTAAGCTCAAGGCCTAAACAGAATGAGATTAGTGCACCTATATTAAAGTGATGTGTCTGCTATATAAGTGTCAGCCTTTGAGCATGTAGCACAGCTCTCAGTTCTCTGCTTTATCTTCACGCTGAGTGGAAGGAGCTCACCTTGACAAGGTGTTTATCAAAGGGCACAGAGGACTTGTAGATAGCTGTGCAATTTAAATCAGAGAAATTTCATTTGCATTTTAAATACTTAACTAAACGTTTTGTTAATTCCCCTTGCAGCGTGCGTACAGGTGTGCATCAACTTTTAGATGGAGGCTGTTTGAGAAGTTTTCCTTTAGTGCCTGGTTTAATTCCTCAGCTCGAGTTACTGTCTGTGAGAGGTTTTACATGTTCTATACATGTACAATCTGGGTTTTAGTTCACCTGTTTTATTTTTGCTTGTTCTGCTGTTTGTTTTTTTCATAAGTTCTGCACTTGAGGTTTACTTGAGAGTTCAGAGGGTCAGCTCACAAACTTGACTTAAGCTGATATTTTTTCAGGACTTCTTTTAATATTCTGACAGGGATTCCATTCATACTAAATGGAAATGTAGACGAACAGGTCAATAATTGTATCCTGATTTTGCTAAGTAACCAGAGCCCTAGGTCAAGAATATGGCTCTTTACAAATGCCCTTTGTTTAGCATGAAATTCGGGTACACATAATAGTCCAGCAATATTAGCACAACTTGTCAGCTACCCATATAAAGGACTGTGCTGACATTAGCAATCTACATAGATTAGTTAGCATTATCTCACCATCAGTACTTGTCATGATGTTAATTAGCTAATGAACTAATATTGATGTTAATCATTTAAGATAGCTAACAGACTGTAATGTTACATTTTGTAATTAGAAGTAAAGTCTAATTTATTCACTTTATTTAAATTGTTGTGATGTTATGATACTTGTGATTGTATTAATAAGGAATAAAACATGATCATTTGTGCTGGTAAAGGTAAATAATCAAAAACAGTGCTGTGATGCTGTGCTTATTTAACAGCAGCTATTTAGAGACACTACTTTGGCCTGAAATATGATCGGGTACAATTCCTGTTCATGACCAGGTTTTATCAGTTTGGACAGTGGTTCTGAACCGTTTATATCTGGTGAAAATTTTTAGTATGATTTAACTTGACTAAAATTCACACAAAACTAAAATATTGATAAATAGGCCCAGTACCGGAACACGGGGAAACTGCTTTACACAGTTGTGCCATTTGGTTCCTTTGCTGATTTAGATTCTGACTGAACCCATGGTGTCTGTGTAAGCTGTTCAGTTAAACACAGTATTATTTGTGACAGACTACATACACTCCTATCAGCATAATTAAGTCTTGATTGCAGTTGTTAACTAATTACCATTTCTCTGTAATATGTCCACTTGTATGGATTCATCACTGCTCTTCCCAAGTTTTCGCTTCCCAGTCTTTTAACCCATAGATGGCATATACCGCAAGGACAAATGTAAACTGCAGAACTTTTTAACTGCCTGAACTTTTATCATGGTTTAATGACATCATCAGGTCATTTTCTCTTTTAGCAGATTTTCAGCTGTGACATTTCTTTCTGTATTTTGGCTGATGAACAAAATATTCAGAGAACAGATGGAAAACTGAGGCTTTAATTTAAGACAGCTGTTCTTATGCCGCCTTCCACACGAAGTAGATTTTTATCTCAGGAGTACAAACAGTTTTCAAATGTTCTTCCTATCTAAAGGGTCTTGTTTACCTACCTTAGAAACTTTATATGAAGAATGCCTCTTCTTGTTCTACTTACCTGGGAATTTAAGCTCGTCAACCTTTCCAAGAAAAAGGAACATAGCATGATAGGTTTGATAAAAGGAGCGATAGATCCAGGAGAAATGAATCACAGAATCATGTAATCTTGTGCATACAAAGTTAAAACAGATCAGATTTTGTACTGAAAGAATATTTTAAATAAAAAAAAAAGATGGTTGCAAGTGTGCAAAATATGCAGTGTAGTTATAAATGTGACCAAGTGGAGGAGCACATTGGCAATACCAGAATATCACTCTCTAATGTACACATTTACAGGCATCATTTTCTATATATTAATTTGAGATGTACTATATGGTAAATGTACTGATTATGGGTACTGGGTACTGGCTGTGGCTTTCAAGAGGTTCTCATGTGTATCCAGAAAACATTCCCTATTATATTACACCAACACAACTGTCTGAACTGTTGACACACAGCAGGTTGGGTCTAGGGTCATGCTGTTGACACCAAATTTTGATCCAGCAGAAATGTGAAAAAAAAAAAAACAACAAAAAAGTGACATTCTACAATCTTTATCTGTCCATTGTCAATTAACACGTGCATATTATAGCCTTCCAGATCTTAGTTGACAGTAGTGGTATCTGCCGTTCTGCTGTTGTAGTCCATCCACCACAAAGTTCGACATGACATATAATTCTGAGATGCTGTTCTGCTTGACATGCCAAATGCTGTAAATGTAAATGTTAACGTAATGGTTATAAAGATGCTTATTGTAGTTTACCATAGATTTCATGTCAGCTTTGTTGTTCTTGTGTAAACTTTAGACTCTAGTTTTTTCTGTTTTTAGTATGAAGAAGTTTCTCAAAGCAGACAGACATTCTGATGTTTGATGTGAACATTAACTGAAGCTCTTGACCTGTATCTACATGAAATTTTTCACTTTGCTGCCGACATTTGTTTGATGATTGGACAACTGTAAAATGAGCAGGTGTGCAGGGGTTCGTAATAAAGTGCATGGTGATTGTACGTTTCTGATATAAGTCATTCAGAAGTCATTTTAAAGTCAATTTGGAAGCAACTTAGATTCTTCTTTTACGAAGAATCTTAATCTACGGTCTGGCAGGCAGTAGAATAAAGCCAACACAGTGCCACATGATAAATCTGGTTCCTGTATGAAGGGTCCTGTAATCTGGAGTAGGCTGTTATTAAGACAATAACAACTGCCAAACCTCGTGTGTGTGTGTGTTTATTTCATGCTTTCATCAAACCCACTTCAGCTTGCATAAATTCATGTCCTGTTTCCTTTTGTTAGTCTGGGTGCTTCTAGTAATAGATGACCGAGAATCCCGTCCAAAAAACCCACATTAGCGCCAAACATTTACCACTTAGGCTATCCAAGTGTGGGAAATAAGCAACAAGATAAATAAAGAAGTCATCCTTAAGGTTCACCATCCAGTCGTTCAAGTCATGGATGCAACCTCATCTGTGACAAAAGAGTCATTCATTCAGTGCACAGTGCTCAAACAGCATGCTTAAAAAGTTCATGATCTCGATATTTGGCAAAAACAAACTTCCGAAAGCCAGCAATTTACCAGTGAAAACCAAGATCAAATTCTTGCTCCAAAAGGTCACTAAGAGAGTGATGCATTTCTCAAGATGGCTCACACAGGGTTATAGAGAAGAAAAAAATTGCATTAAACAGGCCACTTGCTGGTGGCAACAGATCATTTAGTTTATTCTGCCACTCTTACAGAAGCAAAAAGTTTAAACATTACATTCACACTCCAGTATATACAATACCTGGGGTAATTATTCATCTTTCTTGGTCAATGATGCTGTTGAATGTTTTTGTTTAAGAGATTCTTCACTGCAGTTTAAAACAATGAATATGGTGTCATATTCATCAATTCAGCTTAGTGCTGGAAATCAGTTTATTGAGGATGCGACATATTCAACATATTCTTTATATTCGCACACAGCTCCCTGCTGCAAAAAAACACTGATTAGCCATAACATTAAAACCACAGACAGGTGAAATGAATAATATAGAATAACTCATTACAAAGGCAGCTGTAAAGGTGTGGGATGTAGTAGGCTGCATGTGAAAAGTCGTTGCTTGAAGATGACATGTTGAAAGCAGGACAAATTGGCAAACCTTAGGCTTTGGAAATGGACAAATTGTGATGGCTTCTCCAAAATGACAGGTCTTGTGGCGTGTTCTTGGTATGCAGTGGTTAGTACCTAACAAAGTGGTCCATGGAAGGACAACCGCTGAACCGGCAACAGGGTCATGTGTACCCAAGGCTCATTAATGCACATGATGATTGACGGTTAGCCGGTTTGGTCCAACAGAAGAGCTACTGCAGCAGAAATGGCTGAAAAATGATCATGTGGAGTGAAACATCATGTGTGTTGCTTTCCTGGGGAAGAGATGGCACCAGGATACACTATGTGAAGAATGTAATCTGATAGAGGCATGGTGATTCTCTGGGCAATGTTCTGCTGGGCAACCTTGGGCCCTGGCACTCATGTGGATGTTATTTTGACATGTAGCACCAGTCTAAACATTGTTGCAGACCAAGTACACCACTTCATGACAACCGCTTAATGGTATTCCCAAAGTAATCTCTTTTAGCAGGATAATGCACCCTGTTACAATTTTAAAAACATGTTCAGGAATGATTTGAGGAACATGACAGAGTTCAAGGTCTTGACTTGGCCTATTTCACACATCTCAATCCAGTCCAACATCTTTAAAATGTGCTTCCGATCCATGGAGGCCCGACCTTGCAAAACATAAAGGATCTGCTGCTAAGGTCTTGGAGCCAGATAACACAGCACACCTTCATAGGTCTTGTGGAATGCCTCAATGAGTCAGAGTTGTTTTGGCAGTATGAGGTGAACATACAAAATATTAGGCGAGTGGACTTAATCTTACAGCTGACATGTAATTCTGTAATCTCATATCAGAATAAAAAGTAAACTACACATGAACTATATGAAGTTTATAAAACAGATAGCTTTAAAAAAATACCTTATGGCAATCAAATAGCACCCTTTCAGGGTTTTATTGAAATGAGGTGTTCGGGTTTGAATCCAGATATAAATGGATAAAACATGTACATCAGATAACAGAGCCATATTAAATGTAGTGACCTGTCCTTCTCTCTTTTACTCTCTTGTTACTCATTCATCCTGTCATCAAACAGGTTCTGCAGCAGAACTGTCGGAAGAGTTTCTTCTCACACAGCCGGTTGGACTTCACCATGTCGCAGAACACTTCATCCGCTTACAGAGAGCAGAGAGAGAGAGAGAGAGAGAGAGAGACAGAGAGTTAGTTAGACCACTCCTTCAGTTCAACGCATGATATAACCTCCTCATATAAACTGCGCTCCCAATGTAAACTTTCCAATGTAAATCTACTACTAAGCAATGTAAAAATTACTACTAAGTGTTAATCTTTAATTGTTATTAATCGTTAGTTAATTACTTTTTCATTTTAGTGACAATTAATGTTGGTGGCCATGGCCAGTTTACAAGTGCCCCTTTTCCACCAAGGCAGTTTAAGCGCTAGTTCAGAGCCAGAGTCTAATTAAAAATCAGTTCTTTCTTTTTCGACAAAGCACCGGCTCTGAACCAGGAAAAGTGGTTCTTAAGCAGCACCAAAACATTGCTGGTCTAGACTTAAGAACCGCTTGAGTCAGAGGCTGGGGGCAGGGTTACTGCCGTTGCTGATGATGTGTTTGCTGCTGCTGCGCTAACGTTGCTGTACAATGTTGTATACAGTGAAGTGAACCGGTTATTAGAAGGCTCGCTGGTGGAACCAACTTCGAAGCAGCACCAGCACTAGCTCTGAACCAGCACCTGGTTCTTTCTGGTGGAAAGGGGGCAGGTAATTCTAGAAAAATTTACAAGCAAATAAATTAACACTTTACACTTCCATGGCAGCAGAGGTCCCTACATCACCTATGAATTATTAATAATTATATAATAATTTCTGAATTCTGGCTATGAAAAAAAAAATGCACCATCAAATCAGAATTCCTATTTGGGAACTCAAGATTGTCTCACACATCCCCTGTTCTTTCACCTGTCACTTTGATGCAAAAAGACATTACCATTTAATTACCATAGAAATTAACATTTTTCTTGCACTGTTTTACTTCTTTTTAGTGGAATTATGTGTTAATATTATTGTTTAATCAATCCCATTTGACGATATGTCACTGCATCTATCTTGTGTTATTCAAAACAACTCATGTCACAATGCATGTTATTTCTACAGTAAAAATAAAAGCTAATAATCCAAGTATATATGGCCAAACGTCTAGGGCCACCTGACCTTCACACCCATATGTGCTTTTTGAACATTCCATTGCAGATGTAATCCCATCTTACTATTATAATAATCTCCTCTCTTCTGAGAAGGCTTTTAGATTTTGGAGCGTGGCTGTGGGGATTTGCCCATTCAACCACAACAGCATTAATGAGTTCATTCACTGATGTTGGGAGAGAATTGGCTTTGAGTGCAGTCTGCATTCCTTTTCATCCTAAAGTTGTTCATTAGGGCTGAGGTCAGGGCTCTGTGTACACCATTCTAGTTCTTCCACTCCAACCTTGCCAAACCATGTCTGTATGGACCTTGCATTGAACATAGGAATATTGTCATGCTAGAACAGGATTGGGTTTCTTGGGTCCAATGAAAAAAAAATGTAAAGCTATAGCGCAAAGAGACATCCTGTATTCAAGCTTTGTGGCACCAGTTTGGGGTAGAACCGTATGTAAGTCTGATGGTCTGATGTCCACAAACTTTTAGTCATATTGTGTTTATGACTAAAACATTTTGTTATATCTACGGTAAAGTATATTCAACAACCAATTAATTGCAATTGAAATCAGTACATACTATCAAGCCGTATAAGGCTACTCTCTTTAATACCTGTGCAATAATCCAGGGGCGATAACAGTAGTTATTAACCCCTTGATATATTTATGGGCATGTTTTTGACATATATCTCCTGTTGAACAAATTATGAAAAAAAAATCTGTTAATTCTAAAATATGGTGTGCATCAAAAAGTACACTCTTAAAGTGTCTGACATCCAGTCATTCTACTGTATGTTCTCTCTTCCCTACTGCCTGTCTTGCTGTTTACAATCCTCTACTCTTTTGCCTCCTCTCATGCCCATGCCTCTTCTTTCACTCCACATTCTCGCCTGGCCTGGTCATCCCATTTGTGCTGTTATGTAAGCCTGGATAAAAGAGAGTTTTGGGTTAATGTGGGATAGAATTTTCTCAAAGCAGCATTGTTGGCACCCTGCTGCAGCGCTTATTCACAACCTCTTATACCCTATACCTCCTCATCCAAGTCCCTTGGTTCTTCCCAGCCTCTTATTTGTTGTTGTTTTATAGTATCTCTCTCTCTCTGTTCCTCCAATAAATTCTCTTTTCTTCTAGCTTGCTTTTCTGCCTGCGTGTATCTCCCTATCTATTTTATTGTATTTTATTTTCCTCCTTCTCTCTCTGTCTTTCTAATGAATAAGTCTTGAGAGACAAAGTCCCCGTGGGCCATAGTTGAGCCGTCTGCAACCAGCTTTGTTAGAGACAATTTAAAACTCGAGTGGCCTCTAAAAGCTCTCTGTTAAAGAAACCGCAAAAACAAAGCTGTAAAAATGGAGTGTCAAAGCGCAGCATGACATTGCAGCTCTTGTCTAGCTCAAATCTGTTCCAGTAAAATTCACCGTTACACAATTGGTAAACAACTTCTCCCTACAGCCTGTATTGCAACAAGTGCAAAAGCCAACTTCAATATCATTGCTCAGTGGTGCAAATAATGTAATGTAAAGTTTCTATGTTGTAGAACTCTAAAGTGGTAAAGAACTGGATTATTTTCTTGCCTCAAGCATGTAGCATATGTAATTTTATACCATTGTGCTGTCGAATTCCCGGTTCTGTTTTTAGGTCTGAAGACATTTCTATAGCAGCATCTCTGGCATCAGTTGTGGCTGTACTTCAAATTGTACATTATATTATACTACAGCATCAGAAGGTGGACTTTCCAGCTTTATGTGCTTATTGTGATACATTATTATTTGTAATAACAGCTCATACACAGGGACTTGTACAACAGATGCTCTGCTACTAAAACTACCAATAAGATTTTTTTTTTTTAAGATGTTTCTTGGTCAAATGATAAGCTGAATATTTTGAGTGAAAGACAGAGAAGGATATGTTGGTTGTTCTACAACCTTAAATTTGGCAATAAACTGTGAAGTGTTGCTCATTAATAAATTAAAGAGTGTAATCTAATAAAACACACTAGATTTCCAGATGGGACCCCAAACTGTGTGTGGACTGGTCATACAACAGATATCGTTTCTGTAGTACCAGGTAATTTAAAAGAATTGAACACATCATTTTAGTCTAGACTGATTAAAAAAGTTTACCCTATTTAAAAATTGCGTTCTACTCCAGGATCAACACAGCAGCAGTGATTCATCAAACCTGACTACAGGTTTGTATTAGTAGTATTTCAGTATTATACATTGTTATATAATGATTCCATTACATAGATATACATATAAGCTAAGGTTATGTCAGGCCTGATGAGCTCAAAACAATAATGTCAATAAAATAAGATATATAATAATACAAGATATATTCTAATATATAATAAGTAATACATCAGTGGTGGCTCAATAAATAAAGGTGGGGGAGTTCAAACTGACCTGATGCTCTGACGTCAACTTTCTAACAAGCTTGTATATGCGAAGACTTTCACTGGTCTATAATATTTATGTGAATTATTTTTTTATGAACCCTATGATCTATTCTATAATGGGATTTGTAACCAGTAAACATCAACTGCAAGTCACCAATTAAACTCAATAAACTGCCTGAGGATATGGCAGTGCCACTAGCAGCCTTCCCACTGTGTGTCCTTTCCCGCTATAAAAGTAAAATCTAGAGAGTGTGGAGAGAGGCATAAGGAGAGCTAGAGGCAATGTGTCCTACAGTGCAAGTGAAACATTTCAACCAAGCAATGTGGTTTCTCAAAACTTTCAGGCTGTGCTGAATCTTCTGTGCTTACTATTGTTACAGGTGGCTTTGATTATGCAGGTACCGCTGACCAGGTTGTATCCATCTCTGCACTGAGTACAGATTGTTCCAGGTCCGTGGCAGCTCAGACAGTTCTCCTCACATCTGCAAAACATAACATGCAAATCACACACATGCATGAGTGTAAAAAAATATTCACAAACATTGTTTTTAACCAAAAGTCTGTTTTTTTTATAAATCAAAGTGAGAAACTAACTTTCTGCTCTTTATGGATGAATGAACCAAGGCAATAAACTTGGACCATCATGATATTAATATGTATGAGGGCATCGGCCGGCTGATGCTGGCACACTGTATCCTTCTGGCTGCTCCACTGATTCTCAGCAATCGGTATGACGCACAAATGTTCACACGCTCAGATATAAAGCCAGACATGAGGGAAATCATATGATGAGAGTGAGCATGTAGTATTGGAAAATGTCGGATTAAATTTGGAAGTGTGAGACAGGAAGTTGTTGTGCAGAATCATTATTCAATTCAAAAGAACATGGCACTCAAAATTCATATTCATCTAGTATGAACACTAGTATCCACCAGATAACGCTATGCAAACATCTTTTATTTTTTTTTTACTTCCCATTGGATCATTCTATGTTTATTCTATAAAGATTCCCATTAAACCTTCTGCTGGCATTACGTTACATCTTAATTAGAATGCCAGTGACACAAAGTTCCTATGAAATTGTTTTAAAACAGTGTCATAAGTAATTTCAGTGGCTAGATAATGAAATATGCTAAATGAAATCACAGCATTGTTTGTACAATTAAACTGATAAGTGTGACACGCTCTTGAGGCATAATTAATAATGTTAATAGTCTCATTAAAATACCATTATGACAGTTCCAATGTAAATGATTAAAATAAAGCATGTTTATATCCCAGTGATGCCATGGTCATCTGTGCCTGGAATTGTAAGGGTCCAAAATTGGCTGTGCTCTTTCTCCTGTCAATCACAGTCATTCAGCATGACCGTGTTCACCATCCCTGGTTGTTAGGTTTTATAGGATAGGAAAATGCTGGCAAGATATTTGCTAGATAAATGCTAGAAATCGACCAAGACTACATTACTGAAATAACTGGGGAAATTAAAGGTGAAAAACATGCAAACAAAAACAAACAAACAAACAAACATACAGCATTTTGCGTATGTTAACTACCCATCCATTTGAAACTGTAAGAAAAATATTTCTTGGGTACACCTAGGACTGTCACCTAGGGTGATGGTTAATTGTCAAATAAATAATTGGGATTATGACGATTTATTGCCTGTTTTGGGGCTTAAGCTATTAATTGTTTGTTTTAGACTTAATTGATTGCAGTATAAAATTAACACACTTCACACATTTAAAAAAAATTAATATAGTTATTTATTCAAGTGAATAAATATATACGGTATCTTTCAGAAATATGAAAATTCTGTAAATAGTAAAAAAATCACAATACAGTGACCATAAAAAAAGATTGTAGATTCCAAATAAAACCATATTCACATTTTCAGAAATTTGAAAAAAAAAAGAGTTCAGTCAGCTGTGAGTTAATGCACTGTACATGTAAGCTCATGTACAAGGTCATGTTTGAACTGAACCAAATGTAGTCTGTAGTAGCAGAATAAAAAGGAATGTGTTTCAGATCTTTGACAATATCTTCCTTCACTTGACTGTACAAATTCTTGATTGCCATTGTGGAAAATGTATGTTTTTCCTGGCAATTCAAATTGCTTGTCAAAATTCTGGAGCATTTCTTTAAAATGCTGTTTTTTCCACCGTATTAAACGGCTGCATCTCCTTCGAAATGTACCTCGTAAGATTGTCTGTCAGTGTGCGCCATTTGATGCATCACATTCATATTTTATTTTGGTAGCAGGAGGGATATATGTGCAGCTGTGGATGCCTTGCAAACTTTGGCAATTTCAGTGGAATGATGTGTCTTTAGATGGTTTCTAAACAGATTTGTGGTGTTGGTGCCTTTCGCTGGTATTTCTCTTTTACATATTCGACACACTGCTGTGTCAATGTCTTTTGGTCGTCCTTTTTTCGTCAGGTATAAAACCAAACAGGTGCCGTCGTTTTCGGCTTTGATATTAAATCCATCTTCGCTGTATTATTATTGTGATGATATGGCTGAGTGATGTGTCATTTAAACTTAACAAGCGTATTTGCTTAGCGTAATGTGTGCAGAGCAATGTTGGAGGTAGAGTGCTGCAGGTACTACAAGCTCCCACCTTATGGCTAATATAAGTGCGCAATAATTGCGGTTGGATACAACAACCGGGGTTATGTCAAACAACTGCGATCATATTAGTTATTTAATAATCGTGACAGCCTTAGGTACACCTCTAACTTAAAAGTAAAAACCATTGGATTAAACGCCTTATCAGCTCAGTTCTACAAACAGTTCATAGCTTAGAAATGGAAATGTAGAAGTGGTAGACACTGTAAAGGGGATGCTTAATATTAGTGTACACCCGACTCACACAAGTTTTTTAACTAACCACACAACAAAATCAGTACATTTAAAATAAACACCAGACGCACTAGGACAGGCTGTATAATTGCTCCACCTTCCTCTAGGGTTCCAACTTCATTTGGAAAAGCCTCAAACTTTATATTGATCAGTGGAGCAGCAGAAGGAATATACATTAACAAATACTTTTTCTTTGTGACCTTGTGGAAGTCAAACTTTTTATGGTGTGTTTGTCATGCCTGCAGTGGTACATGGTCTTAAGTAATGCTCTTTATTCTGTACATTGTTTCTCAGGGTCAAACTTTTACTGCTGTCTGGTCTTGCAACCCCTCACTACTTCTCACATCCTCTCTCTCTCTCTCGCTTTCTCGCACACACACACACGATTCACCTTCCTACACAACCTTTTCATTCCTCCAGAAAAGAATTCATTCACCATCCGTGACCTTCTTATAAAGCCTCTATTTGCTTTGAACATCTTTCATAAAGAGAAAACCTCCTGATTTATGAGCCAGACTGACAAGGTAGCTTGAGTTCTGTCTGACTCTATAGTGACCCATTACAGACATCTAAAATGTGGTGATAGTGCTGTAAATTCAACCTTTCTGCAGGAGGTGAGCAGGGTGCTTTGCAACAGATGTTTACAAATCCATAATTCCCTATTTATGGAGAAAAAAAGGGACGGCACAGTGGTGCAGTAGTACTGTATGTTTAGGAATTATACATGCTTTCATTATGTATAAAATGAGAACCAAGGTTAATACATTGAATGTAAAGCATTTAAACACTTAAATTCGTTTTTGTTTCATATGCTGACGTAACAGTAAATATGGTGTGTAATGACACTGTTGACTGACGTCAGCATAACATATTCCTAAAATGACTAAAAATAATTAAAAAATATTATTGGCTTTGGGGCTGTACTTTGATTAAAGCAATAGATGTGAGAAAAACAATTGTACACATTTCTCCTTACTACAAATGTAGAAGATCAGTCATGGGTGATGGCCAATATTTGCTTCTTTAATATTGCCTTGGAGCAACAAGACTAATGTACCTAACCAGTAATTTAGCTCCATTATACCTGAAGCCTATTCCATAAATACACACACAAATCTTCATAAATGTGCTACAAACAACACCATTAATCTACATAACCTTGTTTTTTTTAAATAAAACTGCCTCAGCCAATATTTACGAATTAAAGTGCAGTTTTTCCCTATAGTGTGTTTGCGTTATGAACAGGACCACCTTTTATTGGTTACCAAAGTCGTCTGCTTCAGGGGTGAAAATCTTATTCTTTATTTATTTGTATTTTACATTTCCTTTTCTCTTACAGGTATCACACATTTATATCATGTAATAGGTTACCACAAGGACACTATTGTACTTCTCAAAAGACCCTGCTTGTGATTGTTTGATCCTTTCTTTGTTCTATTGTTCTATTGCTCATTTCCAATGTTGGTGGATGCATAAAAATGACCAAGATAAAACAAAGAGGGAAAGCAGAGAGCCGGCACTGTCACAATCCCTCTCAGACTGTGTCACAGTTCCCAGTGTGGCAACTGCTGCTAGCATGTCATATTGTGTTCTTATTTCATTGTGTCCCTGTGCTTTCCTTACTGTTTTAATTCCGTTTCCCATCTCCTGCTAGTTCAGTAGTTTTCACTTGTTGTTTTGCTTGCTTGCTTATGTCATGTTGTTAGTTAGTCAGGCTGTGTGTACAGTATATTTTTCTTTCATGATTTTGGTTATTGCATGATCTTTTTTTTTCTTATTTCTCATCTTCTTAGTTAACTTGTGTGTGTTTTCCTTAAAATTGTTTAAGCAAAGTAAAGAATTTATGGCAGACCTTTCAATACAAAATCTGGTGCTTGTGATGATAGGAAAAGCAGCATTGAGAAAGCTAAATTGAGGTCATGAAAAATACATTACAACAGATCAGACTGTCTTTTAACACAAACTAACAATTTGTGTAACACTGCTAAAAAAAAATCTGGATGCAATATAAGGCAGATATTAATGTAAATATTTGGGTGAGATAGATTTCCATTACTTCAAAGCTCCAGTGCAAAGCAAAGGAAGCAAAAACAGACTTGTCTTGGCTGCATTGGGAGTTAAATTAGTGTATAATTCATTTCTCGACCCGTTGCTTCAAAAGCTCTAAATTTATAAAAACTTTAACACAGCTTCAGCAGTATACAGCACAGTGTCCAATAACTGAGGTCAGCCCCAGGAAACACAAAAAGTGCCTTGACTGAAATCAAATAGCACTAATGAGTGTTTCTGTTATCTGAACAGAATCCTAACTAGGAGTTTTAGTCCTGATGTTAGGCTACAATTAGAACACAAATTATAAACTCTTATAGCTTAAAACATAAATACTGACTTGCGGCACATCCTCTGTGGAAATCCTATGCTTTCACCCTCGTAGTGCCCAGGGCTGCATTTCCGCACGCACCGCCACTCCTCCTGCAGGAAGTCACGAGAGCAGTGGAGACATTCCTCCATACCAGGCCCTATGTAGAAGAACACAAAGGAGATATCAATAACATTATGATACCAACACTGATCTCCTGAGCCTTTATTTCTTTATTATGTCTCCAGTGAAAATATTATGGAGAACATCATACTGAGACGTAGTTTCGGATTCATTTTAAAGCTTAGGGCTAAATTAGATAGTCGCGTTATTGCTCAGTAAGAAGCCATAAAGAAGTCATCAAGCCATTTAATCACAAGAGTAAAACCTCTTTCCAAATTTCACAGTCACACACACATCTAATATAAAACAACACACTGCGCACTTCTAGCCAGTGGTGTGAGAAAGAGCTTTGACTGAACTAATTAAGCTGTACAGTCAGATCATCATCTCAAGGGGATACACACATATATACACACACAGACACACAAATACCAGCGAGCTGGTTTAATCTATTGCAATATATTCCCCTTACTGCTGCAGGTCAATCACACCATCTATGTGCACTCAGAAGGCAAAATTCCTCATGCCTGTCTGTCTCACATCCCCAGGAGAACGTAATGATTTAAACTGATGTCTGTGTCACGGGCAAATATAATTAATGCTCTTTAGTTGAGAGCATCATTTCGCAATGACTTTTACTGCAAGGACAATGAGTATTAATTTAAGTAGATGTAATGTTTAATGTTAACATCTCTTTCTTTTCTAATATAGTCCAGTCTATTCCGTAGAACCTCAAGTCACAGCATCCGTATCTATTCATTATGTGGCAAATTTTCATTAAAACATTTCTTTATATAAATGTGATTTATTCTAAATCGACTCTCCACCACATCTCCTAGCCAAATAAAGAAAGCTCAGTTGCCATGCAACAAAGGCAAGGCAAGGCACGTTTTACTAACAAGCTCACTAACAAGTTAGCTAATCTGAATGTCTGCAGAAAAAGACTGCTGCTATTCTCCATGCAGGGCAGTGTTTAGCAGATGTAGATAACATATTTTGTGAAAATGTTTCTTGCCCTCTAAATCTTTAGGTTCGGTGTAAAAGAATTTAACACAGGCAGGCTGTTCAGCTTATGCTCTGCAGCCAAATTCTAGCCCAATTACTATGCTTAATATAATGCACATTACTGCAGATGCCTGTTCATTACAGATGAACAAACATTTAGAAATTCCATCAGCACCATAAAGCATGCACAAGACAACGTCCACATACCTGTTGGGCAATTCGATGGAACACAGTGTGATGTGAAAAAATGAGTACACTGTTAGCTTCTCAGCTGGAATTTACTGACTAGTAATCAAAATCACATCACACATTAATTACTCTTTCTCTGACCCTGAGGGCTTTCAAGTCACCACCAGATTCTCAAAATGAATTGTGCACTTTTATTAATGAGACAATATACTTCATCCATTTTTTCCTGGGCGGCTCGCCAAACTATCACTTACAGTATATGTGCAAAACACTGGATCTGGTTAAAATCTTATCAGGACACAACCCAGATACAAAGAGTCATGAAAATCATGTATAAATGAGGTATGTGTGAAAAGTCTTGACTATACATATCTAAATGCATGCTAGCAATTTAAAACACTCGAATGTCTACAAAAATAAATTATTTAAAAGCATTTAATTACTTTAAATAATTTATTTTTAAATGACAATAGCACAGACTCTCAGAAATTGTATTGTACTGAGACTTTGTTTTCCAGTGATTTATATTGCTTTCTATCACATCATTGTGGATTTCTCAAGATGTTGTTTATTAATTTTATATACCAGCAAGTCTTGAACAGTATTTATAGTTTCTATGGTAACACCTTATACACAGTGACCTGTATGGCACGCACGCCACATAATATAAGACTAATAAAAACTGGATTTTTAAAGTTTCTTATTTAACAATGAAAAATATGTAATCCTTGATATGATATTGGGTTTGTTAGGAAACATTTAGTTAAGATTTATAAAAGGAGTCCAGCCATTTGTAGCAGTTATAGTGCTTTATAAAGTTTCCATCATGGGAAAGTCTTTCTTGTTTCATTGTACAATAACAAGCTGAGGGTTTAGAGAGAAAGAGAGAAAATGACAACGTGAGAGAAGGAGATGCTGGTGGAGCTATTTTAGAACGACCCTGTTTATAACACATGATAACAGGAACTAACTTGTCACAGGATTAAATCTTAACTATTGCTATTAAATTGCACAACATGTTAATAAATAAAATATTATAATCATTAACAAAGCACTGTGGAATAAGTTGAATAACACCTTCCAGACCATTTGGTTACACAAAATAATATCTAAGCATATACACACACACACACACACACACACACACACACAGTATATATATATCGGTCTTATAATGCCTCCAAAGATATATATGTCCATATATATATATATACACATACATACCAGCCCAGTCTGATCTGTGTTATCATTGTTATTATTTACATATTGCTTAGCCATAAATAGAAAAAGTACACCAGAAAAGAAGAGGACCTGTGCAGGTGGAGCAGGAGACATGGCAGGGGCTGCACTTCATCTCCTCCAAGTTAAAGAAGGTTCCATTTGTGCACTCAGGGACACAGGTCATTCCTGCTAAACTACAAGAAGCACAGAGGAGAAAGAGCAACAAGAACAAGTCAATATATAATACAGAAGACAGAGAGATGATGTCTTTTAATTTGGGCTGTCACTGTTTTCGATCTCATTGTCCATTGCCTGCTGCTCTTTGAGTGGTTTGAGCTTTAGCACAAAGTTTGCAGCGTTCTCATTGGGAGCCAAGGTTATAGGGGTTAGTGGTTGAAAATGAGAAGCTAAACATGCTTTCATGTTCTTCTCATTCTCTGGAACTCAGCATGAAGAGCCTTGGATCTAAAGCTCAAAGAGTTCCAAAAGCTTCCACAAACTACTTCAATGGTACAAACTAGAACTTTTGAACGAGGCAGATAAAGTGCTATAGGGTCCCCGTCAGCTCATGACTTGAGGCATGTGAAGATTTGCTCTGAATAAGGGGAATAAAGAAAGGATTTCTTTATAAGTATAAAGCTGCAGGAAGTAAACCGCAGAACAGACAGCACATACTGTATAAAGATGACCAGATGTACCCTAGACAGTAAACTAACACAGACCGCTCTTTACCTCAATGTAACCTATTCATGCTTAGACTGGAATTTTTAAATTTCCTTTTCTCCAGCTGTACTCAGAGATCCACAGAGATCTGATCAGAGATCTGATCAAAATATAAATCACTCAAACCAAATGGCTGCAATCTTTGACCCCAAAAAGCCTATTTAATTCACATAATCCCTTGAATGAAAGACTTAAAAAATACAATACAAGTATGAAAAAAGCTCTCACAAAAAACAAGGACATGTAGAGTCTGGCTCAAGTTATATACTGACAATTTTTGTAAATATGTATGCGTTTAAAGAAACAGTATGCATAGACTGTAACCAAAGTTGATTAATGTCAGACATATGAGTAATAACATTAATAATACAAAGTGACTTGACCCATAAATTTATAACAACCTCTGCCAAAACAGAAAATAATTGTAAAAAATAAAAAAATAAAAAACAGAACAGGAAAAATAGAAACAGTTTCCAATGAGCAATGGATTATTATTCTACAATAACTATAACAGCATTATATAACATTTTTCCAAAATAAGATTTTGAACGTTATTCTAAAGTAGTTTTAGTAGTTAGTTGTTTCATTTAGTATTTCATGTAGTAATTCATTTTCTTCCTTTTATTGTTTGGGGTTGTGGTGGTAGCAGACTTTATTCATCCAGACTTTATCCCCAGCCACAGATCCCCATACTGTATGTTCACAAGCCAGCTGTGAGATAAAATCTCTCCACTGGGTCCTGGGTCTGCCCCAGGGTATTTTTGCCCGATGCATCTCTAGTTGGAGCTGATCTGCAAACAACTTGCCCAAAACACCTCAACTCATTTCAGAGGAGCCACGGTTTTCCCGCGAGGTTTTCAGTCACTACCCACAGCTGAGAAGAAGGATGAAAAATGACCCATAAACAGAGCGCTAGTTCAAATAAAACTTTAACCACTAATCCAAGTCAGAATTATGCTGGGAATTCCAGAGACTGTGCTGGGCCCAGATCACTGTAGCTTGGTCTCATTTGCATATGTATGACAACAAGCAGACTTTCTGGTAAAAGTACACATTTAAAAGAAGTTTTAAGACATCGCCAATAGCTGAATTATGGCTGCTTGCCTGTGCTGGATTACCCCCACCCCCCCACTCCCCTCCCCTGTTGCAAGTCATGTGTTTATGGCGTACTGTTTATGTGCTTATGTTGCTGAGGTGTTTTTTTCCTGTTCCCACACTGTACTCCCCACCGGAGCATAGTCTGGGGGTTGTTGTTTTTTTCTCCTCCCTTCCCTCATGTTATGCTGTATTTCTTTTCAATCCCCTGTCTTCCTGTCCTGTCCTCCCCTTGTATTGTATGTATTGTATGTATGGGCAGGTTGATGGCTAATTTCGCTGGTACCTGTGACCAGTGACAATAAAGGCTACTACTACTACTACTACTGAATAATGAAACTTAAGTCATGTTTTCAAGTGTTTTTCCTCGATTTGTCTTACCTATAGCCTGTTATGCATGCGGTACATCTGTCAGAATCCTGCAGGCACATCATACAGTTCTCATGGCACTTCAGACAATGTCTCTGAACTGGCCGATGGAACAGGACCGTCAGAAAGTACGAGAAAAAACACACAAAGTGAGACAAAGGGAAAGTGAGACACAGAAGGGGGGAAATGGATGTGGAAATTCAGCGCATATTTGCAATAACACTGTAGATTAAACACATGGGAATCTGGATGCAATATATTTTACCAGAAGTGCAAATTAAATCTATTCAAGCAACCTCTGAAAACCCACTCCAGCAGCATCTGCCTGTTGTATGTGTCTATGTGTGTGTGAGAGTGTCTGTGAGCGTAACAGATGAGGCTGACATGTCCAAACACTGTTAATGCAAGTCAGGCTTTTCTATGTCTCTTTGTATCAGAGCTCATGAGTGCCAAGATGTCCAGTCAACACAATGATTTGTAGTGACATCAAGGACACCTCCAGCAAAACTGTGTAATCAAAATGGCACAAGACAATCCAGAAGTCTCTAGGTGTCTGTCTGTTGTGTGTATGGGGGTGGGGGTGGTTTGGTATCTGTTTGCAAGTGTGTGAAGTGCTTACAGTATTCGCTCAATATCCTGAGCCAGTTCAGTTCAGCTCAATTTGACACAGATGGTGTGCAATCGTTGCAGCAGCATTTGATGGATTAAGAATCAGATAATAAATATCAGTCTTGGGGCCTAAATCTGTGTGCCAGTGTTACAAACTCTTCTTGGAGTTGCATTTTCGAGGAGAAATCCTGGAAATCTTGCAGCTTACCCTACTGACTTAATGAGGACATGCTGTGCTTACCTGATACAATGTTCCTGTTATCATTCCTCTCTTCAAAACAAAGATTAATGTCACAAGAATCAGAAAAAAACTGTGAAATACTGGTACAGTGGAGAAGCCCTTCCCTCACCCTCATCATTGAAGTATCCAGTGGGGCAGTTCTCTACACACAAGCTCTCCTCAGTGTAGAAGTATAATCCTCTCCGGCAGGAGCGGCACTCGTTTGAACCTCGGCCCACACACTTCTCACAGCCTCGGTGACAACGCCTGCACCTTCGCGCCTCACTGTCCTCAAAATAACCCAAGGGACAGTGGCTAACACACCTCCTTCAGAAAGGAGAGAAGTATTTTGTTTACAAAATATGAAGCAAAATAATCCTACAATACACATTCATCATCCACTTTATTAGGAACGCCTGCTCAATCATGTAATTCTACAATGAGTACAATCAGGCATGTTGCAGCAGATGCATAATATCATGCATATAAAATATTTTCAATCCATGTTTATATCAAGCATCAGAATGGGAAAAATCTCAGTGGATCTTCGTAACGCCTGTAGAACGATTGTTGGTGCCAAATGGGGTGGATTAAGTATTTAAAAACCACTGATCTCCCCATTCTAGTGTTTGATGTGAATATTAACTGAAGCGTACTGTAATTGTAAGCACTGCTGCTACATAACTGGCTGAATCGATATTTGCGTAAGAAAATAGGTGAAGAAGAAGAAGAAGAAGAAGAATATCTGAACCAACCTCGCACTATATAAGTCACACAAAAGAAATGGAAAGTACTGGGAGATCAGTGAATGCATATTAAAGCTGAAAAGGCAAGGTTGTCTGATGAAAAACAAATAATGGCTTCTCTGCTCAATAAATTCTCCCTTTGTGGTCTTAAATCATGACTGCCAAGGAAGTCCATTAAGCTGTTTAAAAAGCATTTTTTTTAACAAGTTGCTTAAGAAGTCAATAGTAATTCTGTGAAGAGATGTAGGTCTAAAATGAGAAAAAAACAAAGACAAACGTGTGAATCGACTTTTAAATATGAAGTGTAACATAAGTCTAACGCTAACTATGTGCCTGAGATGAAAATGCTTAATTAATAGAGCTATAACAATTGAGTATTTTGGTTATACATAGTTTGCTAAATAGGTGGCCAATTTTTTAATACACTTTAAGGAAAAGAAAGTCTGAATGAAATCATAAAATCTGAATGAAAGGACAAATTTTACAAAACTCATGGTCAAAGTGAGTTAGTCATCACTCAAATAAAGTCATTATATATGATTTACCTCCCGGTCTTCAGGCTGCCAAGGCTGAAGTGGATGCAGTTTAGGCAGTGGTCAGCATCTGGGCCATCACAACCCTGATCACCACACTCATGATGGCATGGCCCTGAAAGCACAGAACAGAACTTGTCCATTAGCAGTAGAAAGTTAATAGATTTTGACCAAATTTAGATTCAGCTCTGTTGATGTGTTGCTTGGGGTAGCATCTATATAGGCTTGATGTTGCAATCTGACATCCCCTGTGGCTGTGTAAAATCACTGGCTTTAAAAACACCAAAATCTAACACTTTAGAAATGCGTAGATTACATGTAAACATATTCACTGTTGTAAGCAGCATCTCGTCCTTAAACATGTCAACTTGCATGTGCAGCTAAAAATAATGTTCTCATAGGATTTGTTTTATAATTAACTGGGAAAAAAAGAGATCATTTAAATAAACAAAATATCTAAAAGAGATTGGATTAAGGCTAATATGATATGATTCATAACTAATTTCTGAGAGTTTCTACCATCGTTATGAAGTGTAGCGGAGAGTTTTAATCACAAGGAACATTATTTGTACCAGTGTACTCCTCCTCTTCCTCCTCTTCATGTTGGATGGCTGTGCTGGATGAAGGCTCTGGATTCTTAACACTGGGAATCTCCAGCACCCGAACACGAGAGTGTTGAGAACTGTGAGACTGATAGGGGTGCTCAGATGTGCCATAGAGTATCAGAGTCCACTCCTTTAGCTTACCTAAGAGAACCACCAAGGGAGACAGAGATAAAGACATATCAAGGAGGAGGGAGTTCAGTAGAAAAAAAGAAAGAAACAGGATAGTCATGATATAGGACAGTGCCCAAACTACACCCTGTGGGCAATTTCTGCCTTGTCACGATTTCTTTGATCCACTGCCATTTCATTATTGTGATGGGTCAATATATGAAATTTGATCATCAGACACATAGATGACATTAACTTAAGTAATGCACCTCAACTGATAGATAAAGGGAACAGACTAGGAACAAATATAACTTAAATTCTCATGTGCTTTTCGAGCCAAGGTGGATACAGTGATAAACCTGCCAACCCTGAAGAGGAGTAATCTGTAGTTCCTATTAGAGGCCACAGGTTACTATAGTAAAACTTGATTGCACGTGTATACAGGGTTTTACAGTGAGGTTTTGGTGGCAACTGTAAAACCTATATATAGTTACTGTTTCTATTACCTTCTAATTGCTGTTACTGTTAAAATTATTTGTAAAATGCCAGATCTTATTCTTCATTGGATAAACGCAATTTACAAACATTCACCATATACCTGGAAGAAGGCAAGGGCACTGTATCAGGGCATATTCCACATAGGCCAATCAACACTAGATGAGAGCTCATACTGTGAAATGGAACTAAAGAGCTTCCATGGTGTCATGGAGCTTCTAAATATCGAAGAGTTTAAAGCAATAGTTTAATGGTTTGTGAATCTGCACAAACCCTTCAGAGATTCTTGTTGTTATTACTTGATCTCAATGTTTTGAAATCAGTGTATCACAGACACTAAAAGACTTTGACATGAAAAGCACTTAGACATGGCGTAAGAGTCACTCTTCTACCATAGTACTGGTTAAATGAAGAGATTTGGAGAGGTCCAGAAACACAGACATACCTCAGCAGTCTCTCAGCACCCAGGATAGAGCTCTAATCTTTATAGTCCTTACCTAGAACTTCACGGTTGCTGCGGAGCTGCGAGGGTGAGTCGGATATCTCCAGGGTCCATGTGCCTTCTGCCCTCTCGCCCCAGCAGTGCACGGTCATGAACTCCCAGTTCCTGAAGCCCTCATTAGAGTTATCAAACAACCTGTGATGCAGCCAACGAGGAGAGAAATCCGAAAATAGAAAAAAAAAACGCTTAATGAAGGAAAAACAATGTAATTTTATGTTTTTCTTTGCTGGAAGCTGCTCCGTGGACTAATAATCATAGATATATGCATCAAGACCATTAATGCATTCTATTATTGTGCATATTACAACCACTACAAAATTTAGCTTTGATAAGGTTCTGTGCTCTGTTCAGAAGAGCTGAGGCTAACTATGTCACTGTGAATTAAGTGCCAGATTAACTGCTTAAGCACACGATGACAATTTGATTCATTCTTTCAGCATCATGAATTGTTTTTCCAAAATTCACTGCACGTGTGTATCTGCACATGCCAGAAACAATATAATTAACAGAATGACACAAAGAATGAGCAGACAGAAGGCAGACTGCGTGTAGGCTAGGGTGGTTCAGCTGTAAATGATATCATATGTTCCTGTTTGAGATTTCTTGATCATCCTTCCATGACAGGCAGGAAAACTGTTGCTACTGCCCACATAACCTGAGCTGAGTGTGTGTATTGACATCTATATGTTTTTACATTCACTTTATTCTACTTAGCAACTCTCTCATGCAGAGGGATGTTTCTCTACAGTGTAATGATATAAAGTATTTCTCACAATGTTTGCCCTTCCGCTTCACAAAGTACATCAAAACATACAATAGAGCTCAATAGAACAATAGAGCTGCTTTGCTTAGCTTTCCTGCATTGTTAGCACATCAGCATTTTTGATTGAAGCATTCACAGAATCGCTCTCGGAAAAAAGAGTTGAAAACACTTAGAACAAAAGTAACTTGTTTCTGGCAAGCTCCATTTAGTGAGCAGGGAAATAACCCATTTTGTACTCAGACAATCACACTGCTGTGTAAAACGAACACTAATGTGCTTTACTAATATGTACAAATCATTAGTTCTCACCCTATGCATCTGTTCAGCATGCTAGATCCTAAACAAACTTCCGGACAAAACATATTGCAGATGAAATTCAAAGACTTGTGGTGTGTCTGGGGTTGAAGTGAACTTAGATCAAAGAAAACCATGCCTGGTTTTACACTGGGGCTAATTAGTAGTTTGAAAAAGGCCTACAGTTTCTAAAACTGGCTCTCCAGACTGTGCACAAATGAGCTGTTCACACAAATCTCTCTCATTTTGGCTTTGTATTCTCAGCTCACACACACACACACACACACACACACACACACACACACACACACACACACACACACGCTATTAAGGAATACGCTTTCTCTACAGGTCACTGTGACACAATAAGTGATATGAGCTACATGGACATTGTATAATTATTTTAATATACTTTAATTTCTATTTTGTTACTGTGATTTATTATTATGTGTAAGGAAGTACTTGCATTTTCCTCTACAAAACACTGCTTTTCAGCTAGACTGTAAATGCTTGTAGATGATCTGGGTCCACTCCTCCATGCTGAACATTTAAAGCTTGATCAGTTTTCATGTTCGGATAAGCGGTAGAAAATGAGTGAGTGAGTGAGTGAGAGTTTTCATGTTTGTGCATGTGGACAAACCTGTGCCCTGTTCTCTCTACACTACATGAGTTCAGTAGAGTTCCCATCTAAAAAACAGAGATTTTGTGTTTCTTTAATTGTTTCTGTGCTGTTTTGGAAGTATGTCTGGCTTATCATCTTGTGTAAAGCTCAGAAACTCCTGGCAGAAGCAACCAGTTTTTGATCTGAAATATCCTTAGTGAAATAATGATGCTAGGTATCGGCTGCTTTTGCTTGTATATGGTCTTATAATGCCTCCAAACATGCTGATTATGTCTCATCCAACCCTGCTGATTGTAGCTCTAAAGACACGTGGTGACGTTCAGGCACTGCATTTGGTGAGAACAGCTTTCAGGAACGGCTTCCCGCAACGCATCAACAGCTTGCTTGTGAAGTGCTGTTTAACAGTTGATTTAGAAGCCTAACACCCACAGGAATGAAATAAATGGTGTAATTCTATAACTGGGATCTTTGAGAACTTTTTACCCTCATAGACCTTCACCATCCTATCTGTGTCAGGGGAAAATTGTGCTTATAGCTCCAATTCCAGCTAAATTTCCAAGTGAGACTATTTTAATTATGTGCCAACAATTACGCATTTAAAAGTAGTATCACTCATCACTCTATAGTGATGAACGACAACAGGCTTTTACATGGTTAAAGACAGCAGCATTCGTTTAAAATATTCTTTAGTGCTATGGAACAATTTTGTGATAGTGACCATGTGTACTGCTTTTTACTAAAGGTCAGATTTCCCTCACGGTAACACTCTTATTTTGAAGCATGTGTTCAGACAGCAGTCTTTTGGATTTGAGCTAAAGCCGATCATTACTTGTGGATCTAAACCAGCTCAAGTACACACTGTCATTAAAGCAAAAAGGGAACAAACCATATACTAAGGAACTCTGAAATTTATGGAAACATTTAAAAAATGTGTTATATATAATGAGAGAAAATAGTCCTAAGAGAATCATTAGTAAAAAGATTAATTTGTCTTATTTTAAGAGCAGAAATGTTTTATTAATAACGTTTTATTTGTTTGTTTTGTTTATTTTGACCAAGGTGCCAATAATTCTGGAGGGCAAAGAACACAGTGCAAATCAAGTGTCACATGAAAAAATGCTCTGGGCTGTATATAGAATCATCGCGTTATACCCTGTAGCGAGAGAGCGGCCAAACGTGTAATCACTAATAAATACACATGATTCTTAGGGAGAACCATTAGCTTGTCATCTCTTGCCACATTTGTTACAGCTAAAGAGAGCTCTTTGGGGGAGATAACTGCACAAAGGAGGAATCTGACAGGTCTCTGTGGTCCTGTGCAGTAAATAATAAGAGGAAGTGTCACAACAAAAAACTCAGCAAGGACCTATCAGGACAGCGGGATACTGTTGCAGCCTTTTGAAGCTGACTTGTCATTATCATCAGAGGAAGGACAAGGTCACAGCAGTGTTTTTCATTGCTTAAAAAAACAGTTGAATTGCAATGTAGGCTCTGGCGTACTTAAGCTAAAAGCTCTTTTTTAAAACAGCATCAAAATAGTTATGTGAGTGACACATAATAAAGGAGTGTGTGTTTTAGCCCTGATGCCAGAATACCAGTGTCCCTCAAAGTTCATAATTGTAACCAGTGACAGTTATGTGAACGCCCAGCCAAGAGATGATGCCAGAGAGCACCACAAGAAGAGAAGGGAAGCTGAAAATCATGTAAATGAGTTACATCTGACAGGATCAACATCGTACTCTTTATGCCTCTGGAGACATTCTGAATCTCTGGAACTAAGAGACAAAGATTTCAACGTCGGACACAGTAAGAGAGTGAGGGAGTCAAAGCCAGAACAATAACACACAAAAGTATAGTATAAGCTATAAAAGTATAAGCATAAAAGTATAAAAGTATAAGCTTATTTGAACCTACAAGATTTAAAGTTGCTATGTAATAATTTAGTACTTTATTTACTTTAGTACATTATTTCACAGCTCTGGATTTGGTAGGAAAAAAAGCATTGAACTCATTGGAAACGGCATCCGGATTTGTACATGATTGAATGCCTCAAAGACTGTACAAGTGTGGCAGTGTGGGAAAACCCTTTACATTGTCAAATTTGGATATTTTCAACTACCTTTGCTTCTGTAAAATTTCCTTATCCAACAATGCTTCCCTTCTGAAAGCTCTAGCATTGAAAAATCTGTTCATCACTCAGTAGTGAAGATGAATGTCTTTTTATCAGGTCACGAAAACCTTTGAAACTTTGTCTGAAACAGTATGTCTGTAAAAAGTGTGGACGTGTCGTTCTCTGTTTGATGACGATGGACATTTTTACAACTGGTGTATGTAAAAATGTGATAAGGTTCAATTCATCGAAAACTGAATTGATTAGGCAAATGTCCATTTTGCAATGGCAACTTTTTCAAACTGTGCGAAAAGCTCACTACACTATAAAAAGCTTTTAAAGCAGCTTTAGAAAGACTAAATGTTTTCATAATTGTTGCTTGTTTCCAGAATTTAGCTGCAGTGATCTCTAACAGGTTTTCAAACACTACCACACACGTTAATGCTGTAACTTAACTATAACTCTGGTTAACATGCGTATGTAGGACTAATGTACTAACCTTTTGGCCAGAAGCTGAGAGCGTGTTCCTGATGGAGAGACAAGGCTGATCTCCAGGTCTCCCCTACGCGGGTGAACGATCAGCACGCGTACCACTACATGCTCCAGGAAGGCTACGTACTGATCTGGTTGTCCGCTGCAGCCTGTGCTACTCATGGTGATGTTTAGCTTCTGTTCTGGCCGGATGTACCTGCAGTGGGTTAGAGGAGCTCCTGAAATGAGCAGTAACCTTAATGTTTTTGTGTACTCTTTTTTTTTCTGTTTCGTATACAATTACAACTACAAAACTTTACTTTTACTTTACATACACATATCAAAACATACTCCTATGTTTTCTGTAATGTGAATTGCCAAACTCAAATAATTTTTTTAAAATGGGTTATTTATGTTATATGCACCTTCCTAGCTCTACAACCAGAGGCAGCTCATCCAGAGCCCAATCATTTATTTCCGGGAAGTCGTGGCCTAATGGTTAGAGAGTCTGACTCCTAACCCTAAGGTTGTGGGTTTGAGTCTCGGGCCGGCCACGACTGAGCAATTATATTAGCACTACATGTTCATCTCACATATAATACAAAAAATTTACTTTATCAAACCCAGTTAAACAAAGGTATGTCTAAAAGTTAATGTTGTCCTTCCCCACCAAAATCTATGGCTCACAAGCTGCTGTTGTTTCCGTCAACAACTGCACTAAAAGAGATTAATGGACATACAGTAATACTACACGTAATTGCACTTCCTGTATTACATATCAGATTCTTATTCTGTGTATATGGTATGCTGATGGTATATTTATAATGTCCATATCTATTCCTTTCTAATGACTGAAGCACAGATTGTACCGTTAAAATGAACATTTAGATAAAAATAACAAAAACAAAAAAAAACACTAGAACATTAAAAGGAGAAAACTTTCTTGTACTAAATAAAGTCAAAGTTCAGCAAAGAAAGAACAAACAGAACAAGGAGCACATCTAACTCTGAGCTTTTTATAGCAGAAAAGTAGAGAAAAAACCCTAGAAACATAAATCATCATTTTCATCTCTACTTGGTTGTGTTGCATGGCTCATTAAGTTCCAGTTGCACTTACTGTATCTTTTTTTTTTGGTCAGTTTGGGATCAATTTGAATCTAAACTGTTGTTCTCTGTGTGCTTCGTCATTTCAATGGATTTACATCACAGACCAGAATAACACTTTTATGACTGAGATGAGAAACAGCAGGGGACAGATGGAAGCAAAGTGAGTCAATTAAATCTTGGATGCTTATTCAACACACAATTCAGTAACAGTACTAATCGTCTGTTAAAACAGACACTAGTCACTTTACTCTATCAGATATACCGGTGCGAAGACAAAGAAAAACTAGCAATCAACCAAACAGCAAAGGGTCATAATCAGATTATTTTTAAATATTTTACAAATGTTATGCAAAATATTTTAGCTTCCTCAGTCAGATCGCACAAAAGGCTTAGTTTAATAGGTAATGTAAGGAGCTTATTTTTGGCATGTTTGCCTTTCACTTTTCCATTTGGAAGAAAATTTTCCTGCAATTTATATTAATCACATTAATAGGACCTCTCTAAAAACAGTTCAATTGATATAGAATTAGCGATAGCTCTGATATGACCCAGGAACTATATTGGACTGATAGCAGCAAAGAATGTGTATGGAATATCAAAGGGAACTGAATGGGATATGGAAATTTACTGTTTATACAATTTCCTATTATAAAATATATATTTTAATTTCGAATATGGGTCTTAAGATTAGTATTCACTGATTTCTAGTCTTTCTGTATAAAAATATAATTGTTATTGTGACCGAATGTGACTACCTATGAATGAAGTGTAACAATAGAAAATGCATTTTATTTTATTACCCCTTCAAATTAGATTAAAAAATAAATGTAATAAAATCTGTACATTAATCTGGGTATAAAGAACTAAATTAAACTCTGATAACATGAAACTGGCATAACATGTACAAATACCAGGCATGACACACATTGCATGGTAGAAAGATGAAGAACAAACTGTGAACTTTTGTTGCATTTTGCTTACGGCATGAAGCTATTAGATTTTTCACAGGGTTTAAAACCAATGGAAAATCAATAAGAGGCTGCTCTAGTCTAATGAAATTCAAAGCATGACCTGACATGAGCTCCTGTCCGTGTCCAACTGCCCCTCGCTAGCCATCTGACCACCATAAATAAAAGCCTAATCGTCAGTCAATACTGGTGAATGGAGTAAACTCAGCAACAGATTTATTGCTGTGCCGAAAGAGGTGTTGAAATGTGAAGGTGGATTACATTTTTTTTCTACAGAAATACCAAATTGATTTGAAAATTATTACAAACAAATGAGATTTTGCAAACATTTTAAGACCAGTTGGGTGTAACATAAGAGTGTGTGTTTTGTTGAAGAGTTTAAATGTAAAGTACATATAGTGCCTGTCAGATGGCTTAGACAAAAACCTACGGTTTAGTCTTTTAGAAAAACAGAACTTGGAATGTCTAATAAAAATAAAAAAAAAAACCTTTAATTAGTGTCTCAACAGCAAAGTTGTATCAGAAGCCCGATACACAAAAGTTGAGCAAATTCAGTCTCCTCTAACTGCTGACCAGATGTTCCTATTAAAGTGGCTGGTGACTGGATACAGATTTAAAATTTTGAGAGGCAGATTTATTTTATCAGCCTGAAGATACAAGCAAAGAGAATGAGGCTAGACTCACAAATCACGCTCTTTAGATGTTTAGATCAAATGCAGTGTGACAAAACAAAATAAGGATTCTTTCCTTTCTTCAAACGTTCCACTGACAGGCAGTGTGGATACTGCTAGCAATTGACCTAGACGCAGAGTCAAAGTACAGGAATTAGTGCCCACAATTCTTTTTTTGATAATTGCACCAATCCACAAGCATATCAACATGACAAATGCACTAAGAAAGAACCTAAACCGCAAGGAGACCAGCATACCGACGGACTACTAAACAAATGTATAAAAATGGGTCAAATAAAAAAAGAAAACATCAAATATGCTTTATATTACATTCAGTACCGCAGGCTAACTGCTGGAGTTGTGGTTTGATTCTTGTTCAACGAAGCGAATGCTCGAATATCTTTGGCCAGTTATACAGTTGCAACGAAACACTATAGATAATACCATCCTCAGATGATTAGACATGTCAATATATTAAGCTGATTAAAAACTCACTGATATTGCACTGATTATCACACATCTTATTAACAAGACCATCTTGAACACTAGTAAAGAAAATAAGTTGGGATTAAAATTCATTTAAACCAAATCTATGACAGTCTAGTTACAAACTGATTGCACTGATGCAAAACTGGTCTTAATATAATTTCTCTCAGTAATAGTAACTTACTCATTAATAAAACTGGAGAACTAACAAAGCATATTATATGTTCAGCTAATAAACACTAGTAGCACAATACACAAAATTCACACAGATACAGGTCAAGAGTTGAAAGTTAATGCTCATCTCTGAATGTCAGAACGGATAGAAATGTAATCAGAGTGATCTTGTTGTTGACAGATGAAGATTAGCTGAAGGTCAGGTGATGCCTTAAGAACCCAATGTGCTCTGCTGCTCTAGACCATTACCTTATGTTTTAATGTGTTGTGCATTCTGAGCTTTTATTTTGAGCTTTATTTGAGTTGCTATAGCCTTCCTATCGAACAGCTCTGGCCATTCTCATTTGACCTCAAGCAACAAGGAATTTTCTGCCCATAGAACTGATTCTCATTGAATGCTTTTTACACCATTCTGATTAAAGTCTTCATTGCTTTTGTGCTAAAATTCACTCAAATCAGCAGACCCTGAACTACTCAGACTAGACAATCTAGCACAACCAAATAACAGTAAAACAAGGATAAACAAATTCCATACCAGTTTCCTTATTCTGTCTATACATCAATGTCTATTCATACATTTTTTTAAATAAGAACATGAGCATGAATTGGAACATGCAGTCTGCACATCATGCAAGTAAAAGACTAGTCAGCAGGAGCTTGAATCCATGCAGCTGAAATAAATGCTTTAACTGCGTTCAATTCACTGCTCTTTTTTGTTATCTAAAAAACTTTCATCAATTGGAGAGATTTTTTCATACATCAGTCTGTGAACTCTTTTGTACAAAACTTGAATGTATAGCCATTATCTAAGCTAAAAACCCTTGTAACATAAACAACATACCCCAATCTGTCCACTAGGTGAATAAAACAAAATCTGTGTCAGAACAAAATGTTTCACTTTTTAACTTGATAAAAGGCAAAAGCCCTTGAATGTATGCCAGGCTTTTGTTTGGCCAATTCCCAGTTCTTCTTTTTACAGCTGTCCACAAAGCAAAAGGCTTCCTAATGGCATTGCCATGCTTTTAAAAACACTGATATTTGGCAAAATAACAATCAGACAAATGTTGTGCAAATGCAGGGAAATGTGAAAATGGGGTGAAAACTGGAAGGGTTCAGGAGTTTCATGACTGTAAGGAAACTCCTTTGTTCCCTGACAAGCTGTTTTTCTTGACTTCATTGCTGTCCTGAGTGTGCTGCAGTCAAATAGTTTTGGGATTGTCTCACATTTTGTAGCATGATACAGTCGGGTTTCAATCAAATCCTATAATGGGTCTACGTGAGGTTGACAAAGTAATGGAAACACCCGACCATTAAACACCATATGCTCACATTTGTCTTCACAGTAGTGTATGAAGTCTGATGATTGACAGCTGAGGCTACATGAAGGATTCATACTGTACAATGATGATGAACATGAAACCTTGGTCAGAGAGAACTACATTTCCAGCTGAAACAAACAAACAAACAAACAAATAAATAGAAGAGTTCCAGAAATCTAACTTTTGCCTTAAAATACTACAGCTACAGACAAACACGTAAAAAAAACAAACAAAAAAAACAGGAAGCCAACATTTGCCGAGAGTATCTTTAATGGGACTGTAAAATAAACAACTAGCTGACCTGCTAGCCGACAGACTACAAAGTGAAATTCTCTGCTTCGGGATCTATTTCCGCATTTCTATATACACTTGGTTATACTCAATAATGGCTTGGTTGTGAATGCCTTCAGTACTACAGCCTGTGGACCAAATCATGCTCATATGTAGCTCTGTTTATATACATCGGTGAGGTATGCTGATCATTTACAAATATGTATTTCACGCACAAGTGAAAAGAAGTAAACAACCTCTGCAGCAAACTACTTTCAATTATTAAAACTATAATACACTTTTGCACTTGCCACAAGTTTATAAAAAATAAAGTGCACTTACGGTGCATAAAAATATTATTTAAAAAGTAGTTACCTGCAGATGGACCTAAACCTTTGCATACAACTGTTAATCAAAACTAAATCTTAGTTAACATAAAATCATATTAATTATATTCTGAATAATTAAAACATCTGCACACAGTAGGAGAGAGTACGAGCACACAGGGCCTGATCTCTTACAGTTTCAAATCATTTTAGAATATGATTATATTCTGCTAATGTTTTAGCTTTGCTCCAGGAACATAAGATCTGTCTGTAAAAAATGTATTGATGTGATTTACAAAAGAAATGAATTCTCCTCACCTGGTTCTGCGATCTGACATCTTGGTGCATGTGTGCTGAGGTGGAACACTTCGCCATTTCTTGGCCTCTACGACCATGGCCTCAGCATCCACCAGCCCAAATCCATACAGGTGACTAACTACACAAAGATAAGGTGGAGGTAAGTTTACTAAAGGTAACTACATATTTCTACACATATTACTTGCTATAACGATCTCACAGGAAATACTTCTACAAACGTTTCTACATATAATGAATATGTTACCCTTGTGTCCTGCTGCGTTTGTTTTCCAGTCACTGGCTTTCAGATGAACAGGTCTGGATGTCTTTACCAAGAGATGTTGTACATCCCTCCATGTTATTAATGGGCTGAAATATAAGGTACATTCATAAGACCACATTGAAATTCTGGAACTTGTTCCATTTAATACTGTAAAGAATTTATTTATTTATTTATTTAGGGGTGGGCAATTTAGAACAAATACAGGAAATTTTGAAAATATTGACTATTTTTAGGTCACTATTTAAATGTGATATTGATGACGTCAACTCCTTTGTATAAGAAGGTTCTAAGATTCCACTTTTCACTTCAGTTACTGCTGATTATGCTATTACCTTAAAAAAATGCAAAACAGCAACATTTTCACTAGTGGTCTCAGACGTTTGTACCATGCTGTAAATACGATAATAAAAACTAAACGTTAAGTACCACAGAAAGTTCTTTATACTACTGCACAGGAGGACACAGCAGACACAGTACAATGCTACAATCTCACATTCAGCAACTTGAAACATGGACAAATGTTTCATTATAGCAGCAAGAAGGTTTTTTTTGTCAAGTGGAATGTAAGTTGCGCCACCCACTGATAAACATTATTACTATAGCAACCAGTATAAGGAACACCTACTGGTGACTACATAGTACAAAGACTGCAGACTTGTAGCGATAAAATGACTGCGTTTGTGAACATAGCTTAAGAATGTACTAGCTTTTTAGCGAGCTTTTTTATTTGTGCTCATACCCTTGGCACAGTAGATAAACACTAATGTAAAACATTTTTTAAAATCTCATTGCACACACACACACACACACAACCCCCCCCCCCACACACACACACACATACACACTCACTCACTGCCCAGAGACCCATGCAGACCCCTGTTAAACCACCCCCACCCCCATCCTTTTATAAATATTGCATAATTGTGAAAAATAAGAATGATATTGATCCGTGTCGACATTCTGGACTGAAATGTCGGCTCTGTCGCAACCTGAAATTGTTCTTGTTTTTGATTTTTAGTTGTGTACGTCACAATATTTTCTTTCACCATTGTAACATTTTTGTGTAATACTACACTGAGGACCACGTGATTCATTAATTTCCCAGAATGACTGTATTTTTATTTAACTCTACCCAAGAACTGAAATACTGTCATGTGAAAACAATATCCTTTACCAATTACAATAATTGCTAAAACCTAATGTTCCTCACATATAAACACTATTACAGTGTGTACAGTTGGAAAAGGACTCGTTTTTTAAAGCACTTGTCCGTAAATGTTTTTAATAAAAAAAATAAATAAAAATACCAAGAACATTTGCAAGAGCTTCAGGAATATATTTCCTTCATATTCAGGCCAATCTGAGAATGTAACACTTCATGTAGGTGTACACACAGCAGAGCGCATTAAAACTGATATCTTACATGCTGAATCACAAGAGCCATGCAGAGATGTATGAAAAGAAAACCCGTCTCCTTGGGAGTGTACTCCTTTGACTTTGACTTTGCTGTTGTGCAACTCCACAGTGGAATTCATAGCTGAACACATGAAAGACATGATCTACAAATTCTGACTCAGTACAGAATTCTTCATATGGGCTGATGCCAAGGACTAATAAAACAAGGCAATGAAGAAAAAAAATTCACTGCTTGAATAAAAATTGTACACAGTAAAAATGTCACGCTTCCAAATTCCTGACTGATAAGAGCCTTTAAAACAATGTACAAGTATTTGAAAATAAAGTAATTGAAATTGTGCCTCTTATTTTCCTATTAGAAACTAACCAAGTAAAACCTTAATGGAGGGACTTGTTTTTTTGATAAGCAGCTCCATTTATGAATAATGGATTAATACATTAATAAAACAATAATCACTTATCTATAACAAATCACAGATTTTAATTGATTTATCTACAGATCAGCAGTAGCCAAACAACTTGTTCAGCAATGAGAAATGCTTATCTGATTATATTGATATTATATTGATTATATACTGATTATATATATTGAAGGATATCATACATGTTTCTTTCAGGAATTCCACAAACACTTGAAACAAAATTGTAAAGACCTGAAAAAATAGCTCAGAAATTACTCAAGAGTCACCTAGAAGAAAAAAGTCATTATACCTTACTAATTAATGAGCAGTTATAAGTGCATACTCTTTTATCCCTATTAATACCCATAAACTGATTACTTTCCAATAAGACCACGGTGGTTTATTCCTCGTATATCACAGGAATCTGTCACTCACTCACTTTCAACTAACTGCTTTATCCTGGTTGATGTTGTGGTGTATCTGGGGCCCATCTCAGGAACAGCATGAGCTGGGAATAGACCCTGGATGAGATACCAATCCACCACAGAGCATTATGCACACACATTGACAGCTTGGGGCAATATATCTTAGGCAATTCAGCTACTAGCACATTTTTGGGAGGTGGGATGAAACCAGTGCAGCTGGAAGAAACCCACGTGGCCAAAGGTAGAACATGCACAGGAACTACACACAGACAGTAACCTGAGCCCCTGATCAAACCTGGGATTCTGAAGCTATGAGCTGGGACCCATGGCACCACCATGCTGCACCACTGTTAATTATTTATATATACACATTTAATGTTGTGGAATGTCCACAAGAGAAGTTGTATACAGCTACAAACAGCCGTTCCCATACCTGCTGTTTGTAGCTGCTCTTTGTTTTTTTCTTTAATGTTCCCCCTCAAAAAAAAAAAAAAAAACATCTGTAAGCATAAAATCATCTGTCTGGGAGACTTCCCTGTTCCCTGTGATGAAAAACATATTGATTGGAACATGTGCTTAGAGGCATGATACAAGTATGTGTGTTTTGTGAGGCAATCGATAGCCATGGTATGGGTCAGTAAATATAAGGGCAACATCAGAACAGGACAATCCATCACCAGAAACAGTAAGGAACAGGAAATGAGGCTTGGAAACACACTTTATGTCGCTTGTGAGATGAATGAGTGTGACATAAACTGTAAATGAACTACAGTTTTAAATTAATTAACACCTTCTTTTCAATCAGATTTGGCTTTGGTATAAATAACTTTAACTAAGAATATAACTCAGGTGCCTTCTGCTTTGCAAAACGCGGTGCCCGCAGGCACCTGGTCGCCCGCAAGGAGCACTTAAGGCGTCCCCGAGGCAAGTTCTAAAATAGCACTGGTCAAAATATAGCTCTGCCTAAAAAAATTTTCTTGCTGTAGTTTTTGAATAAAAAGCGCTTTTAATTTCATTTTATTTAATTAAAAAAAATTAAAACAAAAATGTTTTATGTATATAACAAACTCTGGCCTTTTCTGAAGTCAAATGTCAATATTGCGCGCACGTCACGTCTGACTCCTGACACAAGGAAGTGGTGCAGCAACGATGAGGAGTAAGTTGTGATTTACCCCCCAAAAAATGGCAGAAAAGCGACAGAAAACATAACATTTTCACAGTGTTTGGGAGGAAGAGTTCTTTTTACGTCAGTCAAAGAAAAGTGTGTGTGTCTCATTTGCGGGACGACTGTTGGCGACGGCAAAGCGGCACAATGTGGCGAGACACTTCAGTCTGCCTTTTTGGTTCAACCTATCTCTGTGAATCAGCCTTTTCTAAAATGAACTTTATCAAGAACAAACACAGAACACGCCTTACTGATGCACATTTACAAGACTCACTCAGACTTGCAGTGTCAAATTATTCACCAGATTACAGTACACTGGTGTGCAGAATGCAGTGCCAGGCTTCCCACTAACAGACATTTACAGACAAAGAAGAGATAACATGTGTTCATTGAAAACACCATAACATTAAACTAAAAATGGTGCACAGAAATGTGAACATTTTTTGAAAAAGACTAAATTACTTGTGAATATTCCTTCCATCATTGTTGTATAAATCATTGTTAATAATTGTGGAGAATAATTAACATTGACATGTGAGCAGTCTCTTCACCATAATATTATTCATTCATTCATTCATCCATTCATTCATTTTCTACCGCTTATCCGAACTACCTCGGGTCACGGGGAGCCTGTGCCTATCTCAGGCATCATCGGGCATCAAGGCAGGATACACCCTGCACGGAGTGCCAACCCATCGCAGGGCACACACACACTCTCATTCACTCACGCACTCACACACTACGGACAATTTTCCAGAGATGCCAATCAACCTACCATGCATGTCTTTGGACCGGGGGAGGAAACCGGAGTACCCGGAGGAAACCCCCGAGGCACGGGGAGAACATGCAAACTCCACACACACAAGGCGGAGGCAGGAATCGAACCCCAACCCTGGAGGTGTGAGGCGAACGTGCCAACCACTAAGCCACCGTGCCCCCCATAATATTATTATCATTATTAAAAAGTGATCTGTGCAATTTTGCTCTTGAGGTAGTTTGTATCAAACAGGTAGCCCTTCGTACTACTCAGTTCCCTTGAAGTAGCCCTCAGTCTTAAAAAGGTTGGTGACCCCTGGCTTAGACCCTCAACCGAACAGTCGTGGACAGAATGACGTGCACAGTATAAATCATAGACATAGAATGAATGAGAGATAGAGAGAGAAACAGAGAAAGTAAATAAAAAGTAACCTCACTTGGCTTCTAGCGCAAGAGCAATGATGCCAGCCACCATTGGTGCACTCACTGATGTGCCAGTGTGTCCATCTGTACAGCGCTGACGCAGGTCTGTAGTAATCTGACGGAAGCAAAAGCAAGACAATAAAAACAGCTATAATGGCACAGTTGCCACTGACATGACTTAAATATGTTTAAAAGAAACCTGCTAAGAGCCATCTGTATTTACACTCAGCCATGTGTATCAGCAGTTCAACAAGTTTCCTATGAATAAATCTATTTTGGGAGATCCAGATTTTATACATCATTTGGGCTAACTTGCAAATCTATCGCATGGGATCTTGATACAACTGCTGAACAATCACTTATTTAACACCTGAAACAACAGCTTGGCTAAACAATCCAACACTGTATTTATGACAATAAGCAAACCCATTTTGTGTTGTGTACAAGAAGGTTTAATTCAAATCCTATTTGAAGCTTCATGTTTGGAAGTTTTTGTGAGTAAAGGAGAGTAAATGTTTGGCCAAATGGGTGGCTTTAAAGGACTGGAATGGCCCTTTTAATCCCTTGCTCTGAAGTAATAAGTCATAAGCTGCAAATAAAGTCAGCTCCAGAATTATTGTCACCCTTGAAAATATCATATCATACAGTATCACAGATTCCTTGCTCTTTATTCTTATATCATCCAGCATTATTATGAAAAGTGTTGTATGTATAATGCACTAATGTAGCTCTGTTAAAAAAAAAAAACACTTTAAATAAAGTTTAGATTTCTCTAATATTTTCAGTGTGAGTTTACACTAATAAAGCTAAATCAAATATATTTTTCAGAAGATTGTTTTGTAGACATCTTTACCAGTAATTCTGGAGACTTTTATTCCCTTCCAGTGGGACCCCTGTGGAGTCTTGTTGGTAAAAGCCCGTGTGTTTATTTGTGGTGTTTATTTAAGTGTGTAAACCTCATGCTGCTTTCACTGGGTGTACAATGTAATCGTGGATAGGTGCGCTGCAATTTCAGAGGCAAAGCAAGAAAACTATCCTTAAGCTGTTGTCTGTATGCAGTAATACACAGTTAAACACACATACACACATGAACAAATGACTAAGATAACACCAGCATCCAAATAAGAAATAAAGCCGATCATGTCTTAAGTTTTGAAAGCCCTAGGGAACAGTCAACCTTAAAAAATGTAAAAAGATTTGGCCTGTCTCCCTGAATAGTTCTATAGATCATCGATTTTGTCAGCCAGATCAAATATTTAGCCAACATCTTTGGATCTTCTCTTCTCATTGCACAAGCAAACAGACAGAAGGGAAAAGACACAAATCTAACAAAGCATGTGAGACATCTTAGCTGTGTTGCAATGTGCCTGGTAAGGAAATGCTGTATCTGGGGGGTGGGAGGTGTCTGACAGATAGACGATGACTGCTTTTTGCCAGACAAGCATCATTCCTGATTCCTACAATCATTAAAAACTATATGAGAGGTGATCGCAATGTCAGCAGAAATTAACACGAAAGACATTAATGTTACAGATAAATACTGTAGAATATATAATTTGGTGGTGAATAAATGAGGCAAAATGAGTGATGTTAGTACAGAGCCTATTAAAAAATAGAAATCATTATCAAGCAGTCATATTCACTAAAGTATATCTTTCTGGAGAAAACTGGCTCAAGTAATTTTCATCCATTTATATTATTTATTTAAGGTACTTATGTATCTATTTTATCATTTTTCTGGGTATCAAATTTTCTTATTGCTTTCTATTTAAAGCCCTATTTAAAGATTTATATTATTATTATTATTATTATTATTATTATTATATTTGTAAAAATCATCATTTTATTCATGCCTCTACACATGATCATGGCTTCCCAGAACAGCACAATAAGCTGAAGAACTTAAGAAGGACTTAACTATTTTGCGGTCATAAAACTCTCCGCTGCTGTAGGTGGTGGCCATGGTGGACGAGCAGACTTCCAAGTACCAGGGTTTGTTGCCATTTTCCGTGCTGCTACTAACAGAGATGGTGTAGATGCTGTTGGTGTATCCATCGCATGAGCAGTGATCTCCCTGCCGACCTCCGTTACCAGACGCCCACACAAAGATTGAGCCCAGACCTTTACGGCCCTGTGCAATCACACGCACACAAATACACACAGCAGATCAAAACTTTACTTTACAGTATACTTTATCATAAATTTAACTTGCATTTTAAAATAGAAATAATATACTCTCCTTATGGTGACATGCGCTGTTTGCACTTGTCACTCATTCTGCATGCACTTCTGTTTATTTTGATGTGCTTTTTCTGGTTTTGGTCCTGTCTCTGCCACTGCCCTTTCATTGGTCTGTTACCAAATGTTACCTTTATTACCCTACCCTGTTAGTCGACAAGTAACTGATCTATGTACTGTAAACCCTGCTTTGCTTTAAAGTCTCTTCCCAGAAGAGTTGAAGTTGTCTTTCTTTAAAGCCAGAAGAATTGAATTTGATTCCAAAGAGTGAACATGTAAATCAAGAGTATCAACAGTCATGAACGAGTTTTGTTCTGAATCTCCTTTCATGTGCTTCTTTATTTACATTTGCATTTGTATTTTAGTTTTGGGATTTAAGTCTTATCTCTACCGCAATGGTGATTTCCCAAGTATGCACAGATTTCTAAGTTCATCCTAGGAATAATTTGTACTCTCCTGTGTCTTTGTTACATTGCAAACTCTTTTTAATATTAATGTGTGTTCTGAGCTGTTTTTTCCTATGTTTCTTTGTTTTATGTTTTTTTATTCTTATTAGACTTTATGGTTTCGACCTGTACTTCGTACCTGTTTTCTGTTAATGATTATGGATTAGAGTCAGATTTTGTTGTCTGACTATTCTCCCTGTCTAATGATGACTAATTAAACTTGCCCAATAAAATGGCCACTGATTTCATGCACTTGTGACCTGTCTCTGAACCGAGCAGGAAAAGTGCCAAACTGTGCTAGACTCTGGCACTCCATTGGTGCAGTTTGTTGAACTGGAATCTTGTGCTTGAAATTAGTTCATAACAGTTAGTTTTCAAATCAAAAGTGCCAACATGTGGGGAATTCCTAAGGACTGTTGGAAAATGATCCCAAGTGACTCACTCCTAAATACAGTAGTAACTACAAGTATGTGCAAATTGCTCATTTTTTGCATTCAAATTGCTACATTTAGTCCATTTGATCACTATATAATCCCATTTGGGATCTCACAGTTTTGAGGTCACAATCATTACAACAAATAATAATCTTCACTATAATCTTCACTATAATTTAAAAAATAAACAAATACAGAGAAAAGTAGATAAGCTTCTATGAGTCAACATGTCTAGACTTTTGACTAGGAAGCTGTTGATGATATTATTATATAACAATGTGTGTGTTATCCTTGCAAACCTGACCTTTAAATTCATAAATGGCTTTAGAAGTTAATCCCTAATCATAAACTAAGGATTTTTAATGTTTTGTTAGCGCCAGGCAACAGTATTCTACCTTCTAGTAACCCTTCCAACTAAAGGCATTAATAAGAAAACTAGGATAATACTAAAGTAAAATATGTTAATAAGCTTTGGAACTCAGCAGCTCTCTCAAAAGTCAAGCAAAAGCTCATTTAAAACTTGTTTAAACTTTTAGACTGTCTTTCCTTACTTATCATTATTGTCTTCTATTATACTGATCATTAGTCAAATCAGCTAGAAGAGTTTGGTTCGTCTAAAATAATGACAGGGTTGTGTATGTGTGTAAATGACCTTTTTAATGCCCACTTCAAAAGCCTGTTTAGCCAGTGGGCCTGGACCATCCACAGTTTTGCCATCATCATCAGGGCCCCAGCTGGCACTGTAAATGTCAATGTAGTCAGGCCGTATCCCGAGCGACTTGGCCTCCACCACATCAGTCACATCCCCATCCAGCATCCGAATGCCTTGGAGACCAAAAACATTCACAGACAGAAAGATGCAAACATATGTTCACAAATAGACACAAACAGGGAAAATAACAAACTCAGTTTTCTGTTGTAATTGTAACCAAAGCTTTTCTCACCCATCAAAAATTGTGCACGCAGTGTGAAAATTCTCTGCATGCTTGAAATCATTCCCTTTATCTCAGGAAAACAACCATCACCTGAAAATATCTAATTTCAACTCTATTTAAATTCAATTCTGATGCAATTCTGCATTTACTTATTTGTTTGTTTCCTTGTGTCTTGGACGAATAGCCTGCAGAATGCTTTCCGTTTTTTGGTTCATTATCCCAAGATCTGCATAAATTAGGCCATGTTTTTTTTACTTACAAATGGCTTGTGCAATATAACGATTTTATCATCTCTACATAATGTTACACTGCCAGGATATCCGTTGACATTCACAGAGATTATATTATATTACTAACAGTGTTTTTCTCCCCAATAAAACTAGAAAATGAGCCAAACGACATCTGAAACTAGACTCTGCACTGCCCTTGTGTTTTGAACTATCTGGTATTAACTGACAGTGCCTAGAAGGCCGGCCCACTTCTTCCTATCTCACATGCTCTCGAATGAACTTCTGCCAAATGTCATTAATGTAAATGTTGCAACAAATGGAGACTGTTTTGCATTCATTAAGGTGAACTCAATGTATGTTTGAGCTAGCTAATTTTAAACAATTACAAGGTTTCTGGACACCTGACCATCATGCATCACTCCATTACAGTTATAATAACTGGGGACCTTTAACTCCAGTGAAGTGAAATGACGCCGCCATTCAGCTAGATGAGCTCACCTCATTTCGTGCTGACAGAAATGCAGCTCTGTGTGGTAAGGCTCGTGGTGGTGGTGAGTGTGTTTATATCAACATGGAATGGTGTAAGAACTCTGTGCTTGTTTCTAGTTACTGCTCATCATTATTGGAGTTTGTGACTGTTAGATGCAGGCCATTTTATTCACCACGGTTTTCATTGTCAGAGTGTTTCATTGTCCCCCCCAGCTCTAATGCTAAAGAGGCTCTAGGTGAACTCTTTGAGGCTATTAGCGATCTGCGTGCGGAGCCCCGTCTCCTCCTCGGCTACTTAGACCACATCTCTGTTATGCTAATTCCAGCATACAGACCACTCACAAGATGCTCTAAACCGGTTCTGAAGCAGGTGAAATCCTGGCCAGCAGGAGCTACCTCTGCTCTTCAGAACTGCTTTGAGTGCACTGACTGGAACATCTTCAGGGAGGCTGCAAACATGGGCGACTCCGTCAATCTGGAAGAACACACGGCATCAGTGACCAGCTACACTGGCAAGTGCATTGATGACGTGACCGTCTCCAAGACCATAACCAAACGCTCCAACCAGAAGCCATAGATGACTGCTAAAGTGCATGCGCTGCTGAAGACTAGAGCCTTCAGAACAGGGGACGGGCATGGCCCTAAGAACAGCAAGGGCCAAACTGTCCCAAGTCATCAGAGAAGCAAAGCGTGCACATGCCCAGACAATCCACAGCCACTTTCAGGAGAGCGGAGACACCCGGCGCATGTGGCAGGGCATACAGGAGATCAAGAACTACAAGACAGCTTCACCTGCCTGTAATAGCAATGCCTCCCTCCCAGATGCGCTGAATGACTTCTACGCTCGGTTTAAGGTGCAGAACAACGTACCGGCAAGGAAGACCATCTCTATCCACTGTCGACATGAGGAGAATTCTATGCAGAGTTAACCCACGGAAGGCAGCCGGACCAGACAACATTCCTGAGAGGGTGCTCAGGGAATGCGCAGAACAGCTAACGGATGTCTTCACCGATATCTTCAACATTTCCCTGAGCATTTCTCCTATGTGCCTCAAGACAACCACCACTGTCCCCGTCCCAAAGAAATCTACAGTGTCCTGCCTCAATGACTATCGTCCTGTCGGCCTCACACCCATTGTTTTGAAGTGCTTCAAGAAGCTCGTCATGAGGCACCTCAAGACCCAGTTAGTGACCATCTACAGTTCGCATATCGTCCAAACAGCTCCACGGACAATGCCATTGCCATAGCCCTCACCCACCTGGACAATAAAGACATTTACGTACAAATGCTGTTCATAGACTTTAGTTCAGCATTCAGCACAATCATCCCTCAGCACCTGATTAAGAAGCTGAGCCTGCTGGGACTGATCACCTCCCTCTGCAACTGGATCCTGGACTTCCTGAATGGGAGACCTCAGTCAGTCTGGATCAGGAACAGCATCTCCAGCACCACCACACTGAGCACTGGAGCACTGGGCTGCATGATCTGCCCACTGCTGTTCACCTTGCTGACTCACGACTGTGTAGCAATGCCAAGATCAAAACATTTTAAGTTCCCCAATGACATGACCGTGGTGGGTCTCATCAGCAAGAGCGACGAGTCAGCATGCAGAGAGGAGGTGCAAAAGCTAACTGCCGGGTGTAGAGCAAACAACCTGCCTCTAAATGTTGATAAAACTAAAGAGATGGTTGTTGACTTCAGGAGAGCAAAGAGTGACCACTCTCCACTGAATATCGACGGATCATCTGTAGAGATCATCAAGAGCACCAAATTTCTTGGTGTTCATCTAGCGGAGAACTTCAACTGGTCACTCAACACCAGCTCCATCACCAAGAAAGCCCAGTAGCGTCTCTACTTCATGCAAAGGCTGAGAAAAGCCCATCTCCATCCCCCTATCCTGACTTTTTCCACAGAGGGACCACTGAGAGCATTCTGAGCAGCTGCATCACTGTCTGGTTTGGGAACTGCACCATCTAGGATCGCAAGACGCCGCAGCGGATAGTGAGGACAGCTGAGAAGATCATTGGAGTCTCTCTTCCCTCTGCCATGGACATTTATACCACCCGCTGCATCTGCAAAGCCAACAGCATTGTGGATGACCCCACACACCCCTCACACACAATCTTCACCCTCCTGCCATCTGGAAAAACGTACCGAAGCATTCAGGCCCTCACCCCCAGACGGTGTAACAGTTTCTTTCCACAAGCCATCAGGCTCCTTAATAACTGAACAAAACTGTACTGAGCACGACACACATGCACATCAACTGTATGGACTGCACAGACCTACACCAAACACAACTCTTCCAATATACATCCATCAAACTGTTTACATGCTGTTTTGCACATTATTTTTGCTCTTTGCACATGCTATCTCACATTTCAGATAATTGCTGTTTTGCATAATACTTCACAATACCTCATGTAACTGCTGCTATAATACTGTGTTCATTCCAGTATTTCTACACACACAATATTGATTAAACATACAGTATTTACACTGGTAGGTGCTGTCTTTTGTGTATTGTCTTTTGTGTAATGTCTTGTATTTTTTGTTTGCACTGTCTTTTGTCCTGCACTGTCTTGTCTGTCTTGTTTTTTTTGTCCTGCACTGTTTGCACCGGGTTGCACAGTTGCACTTTATGTGGCTAGGACTACTTACTAAGTCTTTAGCCCAGTCTTTGTTTTATGTAGCACCGTGATCCTGGAGAAACATTGTCTCATTTCACTGTGTACTGCAAAAGCTATATATGGTTGAAATGACAATAAAAGCTTCTTGACTTGATTTAACTTGATATAGGATACAAAAAAATCTATAAAATTGTGCTCTTTGTGAAAACCTTTGCAGAAGAACCACATAGGTGTGATGGTCAGCTGTCCAAAACTGTTGGTCATATAGTATATTCAACATCAGATATCTAGATCACAGATGTAAAATGTGAAAAATGGTCAGAAACAGAACTTTATATTTTGACAATGTTTTCACTTAAAACAAGTCTGTCAGATGTAGTGCTTTTAAAAGAATGTTAATGATAATTAGTTGATAATTAGAAACTGACTGATTACGGTTTTTGTGTGAAAATTCACGGGAACTTTTTCAGCAGCAGCAGAATGTAGAAAATGCCAGATACACAAATATTTGACAGCCCTTTTGAGAAAGTATTAGACAAATAATGTCCAGTTATTTTTTTGTTAACTATTTACAGAGCATTACCACAATACTTTACCTTAATACTCTGTGATTAAGCTGTGTTTCAAGATTGCTAAAACCTAAACCAGCTCGAGACTGTACAGCTGATAATATTATTATGCCCCACTGTATGTAATAATTAACATTTGAAAAAAAATCCTGAGCAGAAAAAATCAGTGATGGCTGGAAGGTGATATCTGCATAGCTGAGGCAGATTCATCAATTGCACTTGATTCACTGTTTGTTTTAATGCTGTTGGTTTGTTTCATAAATCAGACAGTGTCATCCTGTGTAATGTACATTATTCAGGAACCAAAATCTGTGCTTTTTGATTATTAACCTCCAGTGTGTGTTCTGTTCTGAGATGGCCCATTTGCCAAAGTTGCAGAGCTTATTATTTACAATTTACATTGTTATTATTTACATTTCTTATTACTTAATATTACATTTGCATTTTTTATTATTTACATTTTACATTTAAAAAGCTGTTGCACAGCTTATTTACATTTCAGTATTTACATTTACATTAGTTACTGTCCAATGTCACCCAAATGAGGATGGGTTCCTCACAAGGTTTGTTCCTCATATCATCTAATGGAGATTTTCCTTGCCGCTGTCTCCTCCGGCTTGTTCATTAGGGATCGGGATAGATATATAGTATCTTAAATTTTAAATTTATATTTTTAAATTAATTTTGAACTTTAATTCTATATATTGATTTATTTATTTTTATCCTTATTTTTTCTTCTTATTATATATTTATTTCTTTTTTCCCTCTCTCTCTTCTGTTCCCATACTTCTGTAAGGCTGCTTTGAGACAATGGAAAATGTTAAAAGCAGTATACAAATAAACAGAATTTGAATTTATCAGAGACACAATTATCAGTTCACTAGTGTCTAGTACTGCAATTGTTTTTTGGGTTTTTTTTTTTGGAACAACGCTATTGAGTTAATTACAGATTTGTCTTCAAGTGTGTGCACATGTATGTGAGACAAGCTCCTTGCAGCTCATACAGCCCCTGCAGTTGTCTCCAACCAACCCAGGCAGGGTATGACAGTTTTATTTGATGTTTCGAAGCTGGAAAAGTGATTACTAATTAGGAATTGTATGCAAAGATCAGAAAATCAAATCTATATGAGCACGCTATGTCTCTAAACTGGAAAAAAAATCATTAAGTTTACATTCAGGGAAACAGTAGAGGTGCCTCATAAAGTCCCCATAATGATCATAATGTGTGACATTTTTGCTCTTGTGGGGAAATCTGGCTTGTCCCCATAAGGAATATTGCTTTATCACCAGCCATAAATTTTATTTAAAGTTCTAAACAAGCCAGTTGGTTATTGAAGGTAGGGGTAGCTGCAGGAAATACCCCACAAAGACATACAAGTGTGTGTATATGCATGTGTGTGAAAGTGTAAGTGAGGCTCAATGTGTCTCTCTCATGTCTCCTCGCTCTTAACAAGCTGCGTTTCACTGCAAACTGATTTGCTGTTACCAAAATAGAACTGGGTAAACAGGATCTCAACACGTCTTTCCCTCAAGGGAAAGACTGATTCATTTGTAAGCCGCTAATTATGGCAGATATTCTCATGTAAACAGGCACTTTTAGTTTTTAGTTAGGTTGGCATCTGCACAGGAATTAAGTATCAAAAATATTTATTATGGCTCATGAAAAGCGTGCTGCCATTTCGCTGCCATGTGTCCGTTAACCACAAGGTCTGTTTAGCGTCACTTGGTTTAGTAATCATTCATAATCTGTAAAAGGTGTCCCAAAGGTCTCCATACATAAGAGAAATGAACACTCTTTAAAAAATAATAAAATAAAAAGAAAAAAAAATTGGTTTGTATGGAGACTTTTGGGACAACCAGCAGATATCTGCATTTGTGCTGTATACTGTATTTATGATGAAAACTATATATGCAATTTAAGTGTATAGACCTTTAACAGTAAAGACTTGAAGGATTCAGTATGGATGAGGATTTTCTCATACAAAAGTGAATATTATACTGAAAAATGTGCTGTTTTGCAACATTAATAACTAATTCAGAATTTTGACTCTTTTGCAGTTCACTTAAGACTAAAATATAACTGTTTTACTCCCTAGTTTGTCAACTCCTACCCACCAGCCAGCATTCCCAAATCATACAACTCTACTATCCAGGGAAGCTAAAGCGTAAGGCGTGCTTTCTCTGACACGGAAAGCCAGCCAAAGGCATTGTAGAAACTTCATCAACCATTTCTAACCAATCAGATTAGAGAATTCAACAGCCATGCAGTATAAGCAATATTTAAATAGGCTTAGTGTTCATCAGTGTCAGTTCCTTCTATAAAAGGTGTTATATATATTTATAACAACCTATAAAGGAGTCAAATATATGTTATACGAATTTACACCTTGTAAAAAAAAAAGGGGGGGGTTGCACAACACTGGCTGGCTCTAATTGACTAAACCTCAGTAAATCTAAAAATACTTTCTAAGCAGAATCATACTTGACTGCATCTTAAGCCAGGCAGAAAAAGCTTAGTATATCGGGTTCTTAACGCGTAAAGCAAGCCTGACATCTGAGTGATATTCAAGATAGGTCAGGATATAAGTACTGATGTGTCATTAAAAGAAATTGCATGAGACGATTCTCAAGACCTATCATGAGTACATGACTTATTGGTTAAGCATTCATGGAAGGTCTAAAGATACATTATTCATTTAAACCTCTGTAACCTGTTTTTTTCTTTGCAATTGCACAAGAAGACCAAAGCTCACACTAAAGGTGATTATAGCAACTGAGTAGGTAAGAAAACTACACCGCCTGAAGTGTAAAAGCTTTTAGCATATAAGAAAAAGGTGATATCAAATACAGTTCATAGAATAAAAAGCAGACAAAACCACATTTGAGTTTCTATTACTTTGGCTAATTCATGTAAATATGCTACAGACAGAATTAGCACAGTTACTCATAATTTCTTAAATGATCTCTCGCTCATTATTAAAAGCAAATATTCGTTGAAAATCACAAGGCATTTTGAATAATATCTTTAAGGTCCACATTTTTAACGAACCCACCGGGCCTTTGCACACCTCTTGTTTTTTTGTAGAGAGTCATGTTTTTATAACACTTTGAATGGTTCATTCTTTTAATTCTTAATAATAACATGACAATCCCATGGTTATTAATGACACTATTCCTAGCTGACCTGTCAGTCAGTTGACAGTGTGTTTAATGTCTACAGATATAGAAATGTACACATTAATCAACAGAACATATACCAGAGGCTAAAGCCACTACAGATGATTTTTTTTGAAAGACATCACTTTAGTAACAGAAATATATATATTCAACTGATAAAAATGATGACCTTATGGCTAATGGCTTGTTCAGGGCAGTCAGGTGAAAGAAAATGGCCTGCATAAACATATAAATAATCTCAGAGTAGAAACTAATTCAGAATTAGCTCAGATGTGTACTGCAGGACTATGCATTTTTTTTTTTTGAAAGATAACATACCTCCAATTCGGGCGTTGTATGCAATCCCCACAATGCAGTGTGAGTTGTTAGCCACAGCAGCCACCTCCCCAGCACATCGGGTCCCATGCCTGTGATTCAGACAGAGAGATTCATACAGAAGACAGTATTAAGTATGCATCCCCTGATACTCCTTCCCTAATGAGTTTATCACTGCATGCGAAAGCACCTTATTGGTTTGTACGCAGTCTCATTATGAAGCACAGCAGCAGAATGCTGAAAAAAGCACAGTGTTTGGAGAAACAAAATTGAATGAATATGACAGCCTTGCACATATTGCAGTTCTGCTGATAAAAAAAAAAGCATTTCAATTAAAGTGACCTGGGACTTTCACCAAGCATATTTCCTAATCCTTTAAAGAAGTTGTTTGGCAAAATAAATAAGATTTAAGCTCTGTTCAGGCTGGATATCTTTAATATGAGGAAGAGGTGTAACGCAATTATTACTGGTGGATCTCACGGATTTTTTTAATCCTCTCAGTTTTTTAAGAAACAACTTCTACGAAACGCATGCTAACTACTTGCAGACAGACGAACACTGATCCAGCACAGAACCACACAGGGGAGAAGGCACATCACAGCTGGACCCAGGGCATAGCCGGGCATAATGCAGTGTGAAAGTTGGGATTAAACAAACAGGGGAGGGCGAGACTACAAAGTGCGGAGCTGCAGAGGAGCAATTCCCTGTGGAGTTTGTGCCCTAGATCATTAATGTTGTATATAAATAAACCAGTAAAACCAACTCCTAATTTTCAGCCTCTGACAAGGAAAACCAATGAAAAGGCCCCCTCAATTCAAATTTAATAGTCAAATCAGACAAATGGTGTCAAATCATCAAGACTGTGGTATATAAAGCAGCACCGTTTTTTGAAACTTTTTTTTACTTTTAAATAAATACAGCTACATGTAAATGTATAGCACTAGATCAATCAATGTACAAATATATTAAGTTGTCATCAGTTAGCTGGCTAGACTGTTGCTAACAAAAAAAGGAGGCATCCGAGTTTTTCCACCTCCATAGCTCGAACATATTGTTGATTCTAAGTAAATAATAAAGATGCTAATACTTCCCTATCTACCTCCATCTTAATCTCTCTTGTTATCATTCTCCTGCTAGTATTTGCACTTTCAGTCTCTGCACCACCTAAACTTGCACACTTAAGCACTCTTTTAATTGAATTTCCCCCTACTTTTTCTGCTTCAACAGGCTCATTCCATTCTGCACAGATTAGAGCTCTAAGCGTGAACAGGAAAATTAATTGAGAATCTCAAACTGTTGAATGCATTGAAAAATCAAGATAAGGGAGACGTTTCAATTGAAGTTTTGCCACAGCTCCTGTCAGGTGTATCGTGGAGACAATTTGTAAACATGAGGCGGGAGAAACAAGAACAGATGTTAATTCAGGTGTTTATTGATGAGCAAACCCCTTTTTAATTAGAACCCAAGCCGTTCTCAATCCCGCATGATTTGGATGACTTCTGTGCTGTGCCTTGACAGCAAAACATGCCTCACTAGTTACATGGGAAAAAAGTTGGGAAACTATATTATGAAAGTGGCATAGTTTGAGACATTTGGGATTTGACACTCTTCACGCACATAGATTAGAAAGTTGTTGCAGAGGCCACAGAGCTTGTTAACAGATCTGTCGACCTAAATGAATATGACAACCTCACACAGAATGTGGTGCTGCTGAGAAAACAAGCTTTAACAGGAAGCAAAGTAAAATAGGACTCAAGTACCTCCAATACGCCAAAGGAATAGATTAGCAGAAAAAATAGTTTTGCATTATCTTTACATTTTGGGTGGGGTAATTCAAGTATTACTGGTGTGTGCCTGGGATTTTAATCCTGTCAGAAATTGGCATGGCCCCATAGATTGAGAAGTAACTGTACCGTACTTTATAAAGTCTGTCAACTTTAATTTACGGTAATTTACAGTAATTCAAGATCAAGCTCTTATTTACTATGATAAAGAAAACTAAATCTAAACAAAAAGAAAGACGCATTCTAAGATGAATTGCCATCTGATATTTTTTAAACTGGTAAGATCAGGCAAAAAAAAGTCATAAAATTTTATTTGTTTAGGTTGCTCTGTTTCTATGGTGATAGTGATCAGACCCAAAGAATAAGCTTTCTATTTTCCTGTGCACACTATACAGGGCATCCATACCAGCCACCATGATGGCTGTATCTTCTTTTATATTGTCTAAAGGTATTTCTGGAAAAGGTTTTGGTTTGACAAACCTCCATCATCTGTTAACAACAGAGTAGATTCGTTACAAACCTAAAGAAACCAACATCAGACCATAAACCAGTGTCTAAAAAGTGTAAAACCTCTTTTAACACAAGAACTAAATTAACAACCCAATTCCTTTTGACGACAGTGTTTGAATGTTTGAAATGCACAGAAATTTCTGTGGAATATGGCATACCACTCACTTGTTTTCATTGCTAGAGTCATAACGCGGCATCGGGTCATGGTCGTTGCCATTGACATCATAGCTGGCTAGATGGTCCTGAGTGCAAGCAAGAAGGAAAAGAACCAAACAAATCACCTCCAGCAACAGCCATAAACAGTGAAATAAATAAATAAATATATATCATATTATATTGCCCAGGCTTTCTTCCCATTTGGGTCATCTCTCATTTTCACACTATTACAGAGAAGGTTATAAATTGGGCCCTACACAAGACATAACTTAGTGTAGTAATCCAAAGTGTCAGGTAAAGAAATGAAATTTATTTATGGCAAGGTTACATCCTGTGATGCCAGAAGGAAGAACAGCACTAAACCTGCTCGCACTGATTGTATTTTCACAAATCAACATTAAGGTGTGTATAGCACTGTTTGCCCATCACAAAGAAAGCATATGGTTAAAAATTAATTTGATCGGCAGCCAATTTTTTTTATTTTTGTGAGTGTAGAGCAGTGGTCTACTTTTTGCATGTGAGCCACACTGATAGGACAAAGTCAATAGGAGAGCCACTTTCGCCGCAAAGTATGCCAAGTTATTCAGTCTTAAATAGCTTACCTGCTTAAATACAATGTACAATATTGCAATACAATAATTACTCGAGTTGTGGATGATGCATGCTCCCCATCAGTTACCTCTTTTGTCACTGTCACATTACTTTGTTGCTGTTCATTTTGTGCGCGGGATTGTTTGATAAGAAATCGATCCATTTTTTAGTCCGTGTGTACAGTAAACACAAGTTGTTAACTAGCATGAAACACAAACTAGCTTCTGGCAGGCCGCTAAAAACTGGCTATTGCGCAGAACGCAGTGAGTCAGTGACGAGTCAAATAATATATATAAATATATATTATTATTTTATGCTTCCCTGATTGTTTTTAATGTTATTTAAATGGAAAAAATTTTAACCACATGATCATATCATCGTATTATTTACTGCCATGCGAGCCGCATATTAAAGCTTGGCGAGCCGCAGGAGTCTCGCGAGCCGCGCAATGAGTAACACTGGTGTAGAGAAACACAAATGATAAATATTTTCTCTTATACAACAAGTCAGTTCCGGTTCACTAATTTGATGGTTGGAGTGCCATGGTCCATTTCAGTGTTTGTATCAGTCTACTCCGCTCTGTGCTGATGACATTAGGTTACAATTCGTCCAATAGTCTTTTACACTGAAAATGTTACTACACTTACTATGGGCTGTCACACAGTATACCTTGGCATAGCAAGACTATCCAGTTGCAACTTCTTTGGGAACTGTTTTCAATGATGGAGCAAAAATAAGCAAAATATTTGGCCATATTTTGTGCGAAATATCAGATATTGTTTTATGTTAATTTATTATATTTATATTAATTTTCCTGTTTCTAGAAGCGTTGTATAAAAAAGTAATAACACAATGTGCTATTGTATTCCATATATTCCAAGCCTTGCTGTGTTGATGTTCAGTCTTGTTCTTGTTGTACAAATTAATTACAAAGCAATCATTTTATTTCAATGTGTTTAAAGGGAAAATCTAACAGAATGGCTCGCTATAAGCCACACACCACAATGTGAGACATCTAAAAACATACGTCATTCACATTGGTCTACAAAGGTAGTAGAAGGCTGCTCACATAGTTTTGGGCCAGATCAGGATGGGTCCTCTCAATCCCATCATCTAGGATGGTGATGACAACATTTCGACCTGTATAGCCACGCTGCCAGGCCGCCAAGATGTTCATTTCGGAGCGACACCGGCTGTTTTTATCACTGCAATGCTGCAAAAAATGGCAGATGTTCTCCCAATACATGTATGTGGATTCAATTCAATGTCATAAAGCTTGCACGCAAACACAAATGAAGAGTGTCTCATTTATTTAAAAATTAAAAAATAAACCAGACTAGGTAATATTCAGAAATCAGCAGGTAATTGGAAAACAGAAATAAGCTGAACAAATCAAAATAAGCTACATGTAATGTGAACTCTGCTCAAAACAGGGAGCTAAAAAAAGCTTGAACTCACAATAGACTTCAAAATATCAACAAGGATCCCGGTTATTAAAAAGGGAGTAGTGCAATTGCAAACAAGCAAGAGTCATTAGTAATCAAGTGATAGCAAGAGGGGAAGGCCCTGTGATAAGGTCATGGTAAGAGGATTATGGGAGTTATGGAAACACTGACGTGACATTTAGGACATTTTGAATATCTGGCTTCATTTTTTCATATACAGTAATAGATTCACATATCCAGAGATTAGAGAATGATGTATCCAGAAATCTCGACAGCACATTGAATAGTCAAGGACCATTTGTAAAAGCTGACCATGTGTTTAATTCATACTGGAATGATAAGGGACTGAGAAATTTGAAAAGGGCATCTGGGAAGTTAGCTTTGCTCCAGCATTCGCCTTTGACATTTAATAGCCATCATGAAAATTGAATGGTGCATAATATTTAGAGAATTAAATATATGACAACAACCCCATGATTAAAAGTGCAGTATGCTATTCATTTTCAATATGCTAATTGCATAAATGGGTGTAAAGAACAATGGCACACACCACAATAAATACACTTGAAAGAAACACACTAACCATAAAACTAATCTCCGTAAACATCCATATTCATCAGTTTACACTTGCATTTTCTGAACCTAGTTATAGGGGATACATTTCAATATTTAACCACTATACTGAATTGATTTCTGACCCGGTGTTCTAAATATATAAGCAATATCCATTTGTATACAAGGCTTTAATCATTTTCATTTAATTCAAGACAATAATAAGTAATGTCATGTTTTTTTTTTATCATACTAATAAAAGAATGTTTTAGATGAGCTATACAAATGAACACAAAAGCATACAGGAATTTGGAGATCCAAAAGGTAGAATGGCATTTGTTAGATTTGCTGACTAATTTAAATTGTTTTGTTTAGTCCAGCTACTGCCTATTTAGCTATTCTAAACAAATAACGGCTGCTCAGCTTTGTATAGCAATCCTATTTAAAGTTGCAGTGTTCAGCTCTAATACTAAGAGTGTGCCAGAAATAATGGGGCAAAGCAGAAATGTATTTTTATGCAGAAACTAAATAAATAATTAGCATAACAATCAGAGGCTTTATACAACTAAAAAAGTGTTTTCTCACATTGTGTCACACTCTTCATATGATTAACTAAATGTCAAAAGACCACAACAGTGGAGCCATTAATTAACAATGGCCCTATATACACTCTCACATCTGATGAAGTTATAATAGTATTAATATTTTAATTGTATATTGTCTCACAAGTAGCAGAAGACTCTAAAGTATATAAACTATACTGTTAATATTAATATTAATATATATATATATATATATATATATATATATATATATATATATATATATATATATATATATACATACGTATACGTGTATATATATATATATATATATATATATATATATATATATATATATATATATATATATATATGTATGTGTGTATATATATATATATTAAAAGATTTTTTAAGATTTTTTACTAAAAGTTTTATTAAAAGAACAAAACACACAACTGTGCATTGTATGCGATCTGAACCTTATTTGTTATGAATAAAATACTTACAAGGTACCACGTGTTTGACCACTTGGGGTCATTGAAATAGATGGAGTTGGGGTCGCTGCGAGCATAGCGTTTCACTCGAGACTTTACTATCTGCTGCTGGATCCAATCCACCTGAGAAAACAAACCCAAACTTCACATGTAACCTCCAGAAACGTCTGAAACTCTGCATAACAGGGATAGTGTACAACACCGTAAAAGTGTGTGCATGCATTCTGAGATATTACAACAATGTCACATAACAAATTATGGCACAGTGTTTGCCATAAATACCACCATCATCCAAGATCATTCCCTAGAAACTTCAAGGCAATACCAGTGCAGGTTCCACACATATCTAACTAATAACATCTGTCAACGTCATGCGGAACAAGGCTCACCTAAGGTGCTCAGAGATGTCTCACACCACTACTGGGAGGAGCAATGGTAACTTCTGGAGCAGGTGCATGGAACTTTACATAGAAGAGTAGGATCTAGGCTGCTTATCTACAGGCTGAGGCGATGACAACCACTCCTTAGTGGGCTCACCTCTGCTTAGACAAGGAACAATGCTGTGTCTTACATCACAGCAAATATAAAGCCAGTCTAAGTATTAAATGGCTATAGTCTGGTATAAATAAGACCACAAGGCTCATACCAGGCACAACATAGATATTTTGGAAACCAAAATATAAAAGACAAGTTTCTTGCCAGAACTACTAAAGTTGATTTTTTTCAATGGCACAGAATAGACTTGTGTGGATCAGTTTGAGCAACAACAACAGACACCAATAATACATGTGGCACCCTGGCTGAACCTGGTGGACAAGCAAATTACATCCATTACATGCCAGGATGATGGTTAACATTCTCAGTGAATTCAGCTTCATGCCAGTGAGCTATGTGACCTGCATTGGTGTTATGAAGCTCTTCTGTGAATTCACAGGTACTAAATACATCTGCCATCCACAGTATATGAAATGAAATAACTACAGCAATTGGTTAAACTTTCTTAGATATAAATCTGCCACTGTTCATTTTAATTGTTTAAGGCTGAGATTTGACAAAACCTTAGACCCTGAAAACACAGGTGTTTGGCAGTGGAACTTTTTTACATTTATCGCTGTGAAATCAGCCAGGGTTTCTCAACTGTTTTTAATCATTGACCCCATTTTAAAGTCTCACAATTCTGTCTAGCCAAAAACTATGAGGTACAGTATAAAAATATGCTTATTGTGCTTATATTTTTAATAGCCACATTGCATACTGTAGGTGCCCAGTGTGATGAACATGGCAGCATGATGGACACTGAACTGATGTCGTCTTCTTTCAATAAGCAAAGTTCTACTGGCTGAGGATCGCCCATTTCCAGTCGTTGCCCTCCAGGTGCATGCTGGAGTCCTTCACATCCACACAGGTAACTCGATCATCAAGATATTTCAAACGAACACTAAAGAAGACACAGCACACAGCACTACACACCTTCATGTCTGTAGTTAAATGCACTGCATTACACACTACTAGTTAAATCCACTTGGCCAAATGGAATGAAGGTGGAATCAGTGCTAGTAAATAATAGCCCAATAATAATTATTACAATAACTGAAGAAGTCACTCAGGCATGGCCAAAAGCCATTTCATTAATGAATCAACTTAGATTTGTTAATCAAATGAAATTACAATGAGAAAACAAGCATTCTGCTGGCCATTTTCAAGAAGTCCTTTATATTTACCAACTCAATTAAAAAAATAATAAGGACTGCTAACATGGTTACGGTCTCAGCGGGTCTGATTTTAAGAGACCAAGCTCTATATAAATAACTCTATTTATATGCAGGTTCTATATCCTAATATCCCAGCTGTGTCAGATAAACCACTGGCAACAACAAAATGTAGACATGGACATTTAGTGTGGTTTCTCTGCTTAATGGCCTAGTACAGCAATGAAGCAACCCAAAGCCTCTAGCTTGAAATTTGACATCGTTTAAATGGATTATTGAGTATTTGCCACACCACTCCAGGCTATGGAGCATGATATGATCAGAGAGGTTTTGCAAAGCTGCTCACCAACTGAGCAGCACCTCAAGTTTTATTGCTCCTGGGAGCCTGGCTGTCAAGAGAAGATAATCTTGGCAGGAGAGGGGCAACTTCTGGCCCCTGGGAAACAGCTTAACTCTGAATGCCTGGCTGCACTGTCAAATAAAGCTATGGATAAGTGGATGCCCATCGCACTGTCATTTTAATGAGCCTGGAGCTGCATTTATAGGTGCAGATTAATAGAGCTGGTGCAAAGAGAAAGATGAGAGTGTGCATGGGATCTGGGGAAGAGATGACTCACCTTGGGGTCCATGTGAATGAAACTGTGTGTGCCCCTGGTGGCAAAGGTGGATCTGCGCACCACATGACTGTGATGGAAATGGTAGTGGTCCTCCAATTCACCAATCTGTGAGTAATAAATAAACAGGTACACAAACATGACAAACAATAAGTAATCAAAAAAGTAGCAGTGAGGTAAAGGATGTTAGCGCCTGACAAAAAAAAAAACTGAATATAATTTACTAAAAAAATCACATTAAAAAGAAATCTCAAGATCAAATTGCCTTTCAAAAAATGTACTGTAACAAATCATCTTAGGCTGACATTCTGGTATTAGTTAGCTCAATTTATATAGCGTATTTGGTCCAACAAACACATTCTCCTCCATCTGAAAGCTTGTGATGTTAAATAATGCACTCCAGACAAAATGGCTAAAAGTGTAGGCAAGAATGTGTGCACATGTGCATCTGGCAAAGCGCATTTCCATCACTGTGTGCAGGCTGAGATCATACAGTATTTTCTCTTTTGCTGACTTACTTTCTGACTTTGCTGGCTAGTAATCAGTATGATGTTCTCCTCATACTCATTCTAGTTAGTGGAGCTGTACAGTACATGCAAAAGCAACAATTAGCATAACATACATCCTGTGATGCTATAACAGGATATGTGTACTGTGTTCGTTAATCACAGCATCAAACACCTTCATAGTGTGACTTGAATTGGGGAGGAAAAAGTTGCTGTAAGCTCTCGAGTCTTGTGTTGTAAAGTACACATCTATAAAGCTACATATGAATTTGATTGTGAAGGTAAAAAGCACATTTCACCGCAGACCACACATGTCTAGACATCTTACCATGCCTCCTACAAAGAAGTCAAACAGACTGGCAGACAGATATTCTTTCCTGCTTGCTGTGGCATACCAAAGCTGCCCGTCACAAAAATATGGAATTTCAAAATCACAACTTTGTAAATCTGGGCTAGGACTCAGGAACAGGCCACACACGGCCACTGGTCAGAGATTTAAGCAAAGCAGCAATGATTTTCACAATCAGCAAAACAATTAATCAGCAAAATTTTGTTAATTGCTTTGAAAAGCTAAAACTTGCAAGAAACTCTAAAACTTCCATACTTCCATTTGCCAGAGCTGTAACTTCATACATTATCTATTAGTTCCACTAGACCAATTACATGTGTGTAAGATGAATAAATGAACAGCTTGCATGAATAGCTGCAACTTGTTTTGGGGTATATTTTTGTATGCTTGCCTTTTTTTTACCTAATTATTTGCTTTGCCTAATTATTGTGAAACATTACACTCAGAGTGAGGTAGAAATATTCCCTGGTTAGGACACGAGTCCAGCTCAGGGCACCATGCAAACACAATTTCACAACAACTATACTCACAGCATGTTTTTGGGAGATAGAACGAAATCAGAGCTCCTGAAGGAAACCCACACAGACCCAAGGAGAACATGCATACAATAACTGAGGCTTGAAATGCAGGGTTTCCCGCAGCACTTTGCAGTTCGGGCGGCCCGCCTAAGCTGGGAAACCCTACCGCCTTAACTAGGTCGTCCAAGAAAAAAATTCCGCTGCACAAAAGGCCGTCAAGTGCATCTCGGAGAATAACACGGACGCGCTTCACACCGTGAGCGGGCACACGTGCCACACAGCCGAAATGAGAGAAAGACGTGGTCCGTCACTGTCTGGAGGATAACTAATCAGTTGATAAAAAGCTTGTCCGTGAGAATTGTAAGTGGACTTATGTTTTGGGTTTATTTAAGCCTGTTACTGTATTAATCTATAGTTCTTGCAAATTTAAAGTAAGTTAGCTGGTGATTTTGTTGTTTGAGTTCTTCACCTGCTAGCTAGGTTGCACGTGCCTGTTTTTAATAATTGTTAAACGTAGTACAGAGTCTGTGGTCTATCTCACAAAGAAGACCCACCCCCCCACCCAACCTTACCGCCTTAACTAACAAATTTTCTGCGGGAAACCCTGAAATGGGTACCCTGGAGCTACAGTATGAGGGAGCTTTGTGTCCATTTTACATCGACAGCATTTGCCAGAGTGACTTACATTTTATACAACTGAGCAATTTAGGGTTAAGGGTCTTGCTCAAGGGCCCAACAGTGGCAGCTTAGTGGACCTAGGATCTGAACTCACAACATTCAAAAAAGCAGTCCGACACCTTAAACACTAAGTTACCACATCCCCACTAAATAGTCCACAAAATAGACACTAAGTGCCCACTAATTAGGTTCTCAAACATTTTACAGCCAGAGGCCTCTATAGCTGTGAAGAAAATTCCACAGAACTACTCAGTACAGATTTTTTTACATAAACATAGACTTCATTTTGGGCTCAATATTGGTGTACAGTAAGACACAAATACATGTGTGTACAGTAATATTCAGTAGAATTTTTTATACCTGGACTTTTCTATCCCTGCACACATTAGGCTGGGAGCTCTCACCCTTTTATAACCAGTGACCCCATTTTAACGGCTCAACATTCTGTTTAGTTAGAAAGGACGGTGCAAAAAATAAGCTCATTGTGCTTGTGTTTTAAATTGCCACACTGTGTGCTTGGATAACAATCTGATTAACATGGCAACATGATGAACACAGCACATCTGCAGCCAGATGTAAAATGAGTTTATGCTCCAAATTGAAAAAAGGCAAATGGAATTTAAATAATAATAATAATAATAATAATAATAATAATAATAATAATAATAATAATAATAATGATAATAATAAGCCAAGAGCATTTAATTATTATTTAAAAAGTGTCCACTTCTATGAATAAAACCTCACATTAAATATCAGCTGATAAATATACTCACCATTTCAAGAAAGCTCATGTAGGTTTGCAACCACAAATTGAAGAATTTATGTATTAGATTGAAGTTGACATTAACTTATAGGCCAATTGATTTTGTTATAGATGTATCAAGGCTTCGATTAACCGCATTCACTTCACAGTAAATATAAATGATGTACGTTTACAAGACTTTGTATAGGAAACTATTGATTTATTATTTTCCAGTATTGTGCTGTAAATGATGTGCAATTCAGAATATATTACAGTAAAATGTCAGAAAAAGCAACACATATTGGTGTATTTAAGCCTATGAATGATCGGCATTTTAGTTACCACAAAGAAAATCTGAAACCCTTAAAAAATCAGTTTGTTTATTGTTTTTGTGCCTTAATTTAGAAACTATTTAAGGTGACCACAAAGATTCCGTGATGTAAATTTATGCGCCAACTTTGGTTTAGTAAAAAAAAATGAAAAAAAAATGATGCTTAATGAGTTAATGAGTTCATTTGAAGTTAATTTTGGTTGAATTAGTGTACACCAGTTGTGGGAAGTGGAGGCTCGGTTTTTAAGCTTTCAGACACTAATTAAAAAGGCTGTGAGTTTAAATGGCACCATGATGAAAGTCCCTCAGCAAAACCTTTAAACCTTCTGCTCATGCCTCAACTATAAGTCACTGCCAAATAGGCCAACGTAAAGTAAATATTTATTTATTGTAAAGAGTGAGAAACCCAATAATAAACAAATAACTTTGATAATAATAAGCCACTTTAACAAACTTTGTTCTGCTTCACAGACCCCTGTGTCATCACGACTCACCCTGAAATGCACTTTAATTAAAGGTACACATTATATAAACATAATGTCCAACAACAGTGAGATGATTTTTTTCTTCCCATAAAGTCTGTAATAAAGTTTATCCACATGCAGACATTAGGGATTTAGTCTCAGATAGAGTATTTTTTTTTATAGCAGAGTTGCATCACAAGTGGTTTTTAAGGCTTAGCAGTGATGAAGAGTGTTGTTTAGGTTGTTGTTTATGTAGAAATGTGACTGAAAGTACATAAAGTAAATAATAAATAAACCACTGACCTGGCCCAGGTTTGTAAAGCCATATTTAGAAGCAAGTTTGTCAGCCTGTTTTAATCCTCCTCTGACTCGTACAGCCCAGTGATTAGTAAAAACGCTCTGAGACGCCGACGCTTTACACGCGACCAGAAAAGTGGACAAGAGACAAACAACAAACAGACGCATTTTTTCTTGTTAACTTTGTAGCGGCGGCGCGTGCAACACGGTCACAACAGCTCACCAGAGCGCACGAGGGAGCGCGTGGCGACAATAAACCCGCGCGTGACTTCTCCTTAAGGCGAAACTGCTGGAAAAAATACATGTCACACTGGCGAACGCCCCTTTACTATCCACAACCCATTCGGGAAGAATGTCAGCAATACGATACAGTTCTTACAATGATGTCAGGAGAGAGAGAGAGAGAGAGAGAGAGAGAGAGAGAGAGAGAGCGCGCGCGCACAGAAGCCAATCACGCAGCGGGTAACGAGCGGCACAGTCGCACAGCGCGCGCGAGCGCATGTCAACACAGCTTTCCAATGGCATCTTGGGTCAGAGTTCATTTGTTGGTTTCACATGTGCACAAATAATGCTGTGTCATCGACCCTAAGTGGTCAGATTAACTCCTGCTGTAACTGTAACTAGATGTAACTGTATCACTAGATGATGCAAAATCTAAAATAATTCAACAGCTCAGGGGGGCATGGTGGCTTAGTGGTTGGCAAGTTCGCCTCACACCTCCAGGGTTGGGGGTTCGATTCCCGCCTCCACCTTGTGTGTGTGGAGTTTGCATGTTCTCCCCGTGCCTCGGGGGTTTCCTCCAGGTACTCCGGTTTCCTCCCCCGGTCCAAAGACATGCATGGTAGGTTGATTGGCATCTCTGGAAAATTGTCCGTAGTGTGTGATTGTGTGAGTAAATGAGTGTGTGTGTGTGTGTGTGTGTGTGAATGAGTGTGTGTGTGTGTGTGTGTACCCTGCGATGGGTTGGCACTCCGTCCAGGGTGTATCCTGCCTTGATGGCCGATGACGCCTGAGATAGGCACAGGCTCTCCGTGACCCGAGGTAGTTCGGATAAGCGGTAGAAAATGAGTGAGTGAGTAAAACATCTCAGCAGATAATCCATTAATATCCCTGTACATTTAGACTTTTGTTCATTCTATGTTCTGTTTAACTGAATGGCAGTAAGGAAAACTCCCTGAGACAACATGAGGGGGAAAAAAAACATGGAAAAGAATCAGGGATTTTGCTGATAATTTAACTTATATGTTAAATAATTCCACAAATTGGGTTCAAGTAAGCTTCGATATTTCTTAAATAAATAATGATATGAATATATATATTTATTATAATATATATTTATTATAAAATAAATAAAATAAACAATCTTCAGCAGTGATTTGAAGAAGATTTAATACATTAAAAACATTCAGAGTTAATCTGTCTCAGGAAACAATAACAAAAAGTATTTTACCTTTACATCCACATTTGTTAATGTACATTTGTTAATGTACATGTTAATATAACAGCAGCAAAGCATAAATGGCACAAAAACTGTAAAATAAAATTGCAGACTGATATATTTTTACACATATATAGGACTGGGTTTTTATTTGAGATTCATCCTGTAGCAGTATGCTCAATATTACCTTATTTACCGTGTAGTCTACTATATAGGGAGTTTTGTCATCTTGTTTCCATGCCAGAAATCATAACGGAGTATGTAGTGTATTCATGAAATGCCACAGTGCACTGCAATGCAGGTTACAGAATACCCATAATCCACATAATGCCTTTTGTACTGAATATGAAGTAGGCTGTCATCAGACTCAAAGCAATATTGCCTGAAAATGACTTCCATACATTGGAGATGCAGGCAGATCTCACTTGTATACTGTAATGTAGAGGAATGAAAATGCTGCTATAGAAATAAACTAGTCATGAATTGCCATGGGATATATTGGTACTCTAAGCCACTGGGGCTTTAGGGCTTTTTGTAGGCAACACTTAAAATCTTTGAATTATGATATTCTAAGCAGGTTAATCAATAGCAATGATAGAAAAGATCTGGCTCAAGTATTTTCTCCATGTTCATATACAAAAAAAAAAAAACTGAGAAGCAGAACTCAGTGTGCTAAAACAGTTAAAGTCTTCGAAGGTCAGTGTCTTGGTTTATTTTCCCAAGATACTGTATGTGATTATTACAGGAATGAGGGTGACTGAATTATTCAGATTGAGTGAGAGGATAATTGCCTTCAATTACAGCAATCATATTGAGAGTGTCTTATTTGATTCATAATCACTTCAAAAGTTAAGTACTGTATGGTATTTGACCAAGGAAACTGAAATAATCTGAAGTGTTCCTTCAGAATAAGCTGTTACAGAACTTATTGCATCATTGAAACACATATTTTTCATACTAGTGTTGTCTCTTAACAGTAGTAAGAATCTCTTCTTCTGGATCATGATACCTGGTCAAATAAAAGATTGCATGAGAAGTATTGTTAAAGCAGTCAGCAATTTAATATGTGAAAAAAGCACAGCTCTGATGCAACACATATGGTGCAATCCAGTGAGATATAATGTCATTTGAACTGTGCAAACAGTTTGTGCAAACAATTTTAACTGGAATTGACAGGCATATGTCACACCACCTTTACTGGGAATGAGAGAACGGTAATGCCACGTCACTGCTGCTAAAGTGAAATTGAAAAGTGAAGAAAAAAGCTTAAGTTGAAATGAAATCAATTTATTTCACAAAAAAAAAACAATTAATTGCAAAAAAAAGAGGTGCAGTGGCTGGTAGCCATGTTGCATCAGCGGTGACTCTTCTAGCAACTTGTTACAAATCATTAGTGAGAAGAAACTGAACAAAGAAAATATAAGCACGAACAAATACTGACAAAAACTGACACTTCGCATGTGTCTTAGTAATGGAATACGGTATTAAGAAGTATAGAAGGGTGACTATGATAATGGAAAACCATTTGATGCTAATCCAAAATGCAAATAGTCTACTAACGATCTGGATGTTCGATGCAACCTCAGATGTTCTCAGTAGTGCAGTAAAGACTCCTGTTGTCAAATCAAAAGTTCAGGACCAGGACTAAGTGAAATCGAGCTAAGACGGATTCATGCTTGGTCGAAGGCCATGGCAAGATTGAGACTAAAACCATCAAATCTTTTTTTTTACTTCAACTTCAGCTAGATGTATTTGTGCATTGTGCCAATGACTGGGCTGTTTTCTAGAAGAAAGAATTATTTGTTTACATGTTTTTACTTTCAAATTTTGTGCATAAGAAAAAAATAGATAACATGAGCAATATTTTTTCGAACCCTTGGTTGACAACGAGACCACATTTAGCAAGATCAATAGCCAAGACTGAGACAAGTCTAGGTACTAATGCCAATAATTCTGAGACATGTCCAATCCAAAAACGGCTCAAGACTAGACTTTGAGATCTACAGCCCTATTTTTAGACATGTTGATGACTAACATGAAATGATGGCCATGTACAAGATAATTTGTTTTCACCATTACTGCTCAGTGCAATATTGCAGGTAAAATATAAACATTGTGATTTAAGAAGAGTAAATAATATAATGAATTTGAATAAATAGACATGAATAAACAGAATTATGGCAGTTATTATATGCATAAGAATAGTATGTGCAAAACAGGAATATGTGCCAGTTTTATAGACAAAGTACACTATGTCTAAAAATATATAATTATAACATTGTATGTACAAGTGTAGCCAAGAAACATACAGTGCATGCACTAATAATATTCATAAATGAATGTAAACAGTGGGGCACGGTGGCTTAGTGGTTAGCACGTTCATCTCACACCTCCAGGGTTGGGGGTTCGATTCCCGCCTCTGCCTTGCATGTGTGGAGTTTGCATGTTCTCCCCATGCCTCGGGGGTTTCCTCCGGGTACTCCGATTTCCTCCCCTGGTCCAAAGACATGCATGGTAGGTTGGTTGGCATCTCTGGAAAATTGTCCGTAGTGTGTGATTGTGCAAGTGAATGAGAGTGTGTGTGTGTGCCCTGCGATGGGTTGGCACTCTCTCCAGGGTGTATCCTGCCTTGATGACGACTGAGATAGGCACAGGCTCCCCGTGACCCGAGGTAGTTCGGATAAGCGGTAGAAAATGAGTGAGTGAGTGAGTGAGTGAATGTAAACGAGGCTATGCAATGAATGTACAGTTATATACAATTATAAAGGGTAGAAAATTATGTGACAGAATGTACAGGATGAAGCAGAACTGCAATGTGATTACAGACAGTGAAGTATTAGTGAGACATCAGGGTTCTAGCAGTGTAGTGTAGAGTTCAGTAGGTTTATGGTTCTGATCTGGATGGTCCTGTATCTCTTCCTGGATAGAAGGAGGTTGAACATGGCTGGGATATAAATGTTTTATAGACCATACAGGCATTTGAAATAGAATCTCCTACATTTTGCTTAACATTCTGATACACTCACAGTACTGAAGTGGGAAACAGTGAGAGAATAGAAAGGCACACGGTCATGATTAAAATTAATGTTTAATGTTTGCAAATTATAGACATTGCAATTCTTGCTGTGCTGCTCAGGCATGCTGAACTTCAGCTTGTTCCGTTGCAAGGTCTGTTGGTTTGTTGGTAAAATATTGCCTTTGGTTTTAATGATAGCTTTTAGCACATATCACTTATCTTGATGGGAGCAAGTAAATGAGTGTTAAATTCACTTGAAGTATTCTTTGCATTTGATTTGTAAAGTTTCCTCTTGGTTGAAATGAAAACATTAATCTCTTAAATGAAAAGATACAATAAACTATAACGGGGGATTAATAACTGCTATTAAACCAAACAACGTGATAAATGAGTCTAACTGTACAGCTTATTAAAGCGATGCCAGAGATGAAGCTCAGATTTATGTGATTGTTCTCATATCCCAAGTATATCCCATTTGACCAAGGGTGTTTTGTGTCTGATATGAAGCTAATAGTATTAACAAATAAGGAAATATTATGGCTGCCACTTTAACACTGAGCAAACTGCATGACTAAATAATTCTACATTTGCCTCAAGACATGTTATAATATTCGATTTCTCTACACCAGATCTGCATGTTTGGTTTCTTACACATCGACAGCCATTTGGAGCTGGAATCATTCTTTAGTTTAGCTTTTACAGTGGGATTTAGCATTGCTACATAACTTCTTCTATGGGAAAACACGATCACGCTCTTACACAAGCAGCAAAACTTTATTCTTTACCTACCTCTAGAAAGGGAAAGTAAGGGTTTGCCTCTATTACACCCCTGTGGGAGGTATTTATATAACTCTGCTGCCCACATCTAGCACATATTGGCAGGTGTACATGTGTTTGTTGTTTGAAATTGGAAGTCTAATAATGTCAAAGCTCTCCTCAGTGTTGGCAGGCAGGTCAGCGTGTGGTTCATAGGTGGTTATGGCACTGTGTCACTACCCTGTGAGTCATTTGTACAAACAAACAGATGGAAGGCTGATGTGGCCAGCATGGCTTGGCATATTTGTTATTTTTTGTGTAATACATTATTTTAGTGTCTGTGATCTGATTTAAGTGACACTTAGATCTAAAGTTTGCAATTGCTTAGGTCATTAGATTCTTTCTTTCTTTCTTTCTTTCTTTCTTTCTTTCTTTCTTTCTTTCTTTCTTTCTTTCTTTCTTTCTTTCTTTCTTTCTTTCATCCATTCATTCATCTTCTGTAACTGCTTTATTCTGGTCTTGATCAAAATGGGTTCAGAATTCTTCATATAAGGATGGAATTCACTTGGATGGAACATCAAGCTTTCAGAGTCCTCAGGACACAACACACACTCAAACACACAGAAGTGCACACACATGTGAGCACACACACAAATGTGCACACACACGCACAAACACGCATGTACACTCCAATCTTCAAATCTCTACCTACCGTCATATATTCAGGAGGTGAGAAGAAACCAGAGATCACGGAAGAACCACAGCTGGACAAAGAATGAACATGCACAGAAACTGCACGAAAAGTAACCCAAGGTCAACTATGAGGAGGCAATGCTTCATTAGCATTATATGCACTTACATCGAAATCATGTCTATAATTACATTATGATTTTTGCAATAATAGAAATAAATAACTAATTGTTCTGACTACAGTCCCTTTATAAATTAGTTTATTTAGCATGCAGAAACAATGAATAAGTCTCTTTAGTAATGGCTTGAATGTTGTAAATTCAGATCAGGACTGCACTTAACCCATAAGCAAGACACATAACCCTGGACTGGAATGAATTCTACCTCATTTGTAAACTGCTTTAGGTAAAATCATTTCCTAATGAATTAAATGAAAATTAAATCTCCTCAATAAGTTTTAAAAGGGAAGTGGTTTAAAGACATGAATCTGTAGACCAGTGCTGCCATCTAGTGTGCAGACTTTAGTAACACCTTTCAATGACAGTTTGGACCTTCCCATCTTTTCACATCCAAAAGGTTATGTTTAACCATTTAATAACGTGTGAATTACTATGTACGTGATTGTAATACGTGAGAGAGTCTATAATAAAATAATACAGTGTGACAGTAATCTCAATTACACTCATATTGATATAATCCACAATCAGACAAAAACTCTAAAGTAAATCCTTAACAATAAATGAATGAATGAATGAATGAATGAATGAATGAATAAATAAATAAATAAATATTCTGACTAGTAAATTTACATGATTTGTTACATATTACAAGGTGGGTGGAAATTTTAAAGAACAAATTAGATAAAGGAAACACATTTTGCATAATCCCAATTTATGTAATTATGAAAATAAACTGAGTGAATATTTGGTAGATATTTGAAGATCTTCATTTGTAAAAAGTCATTCACTATTAGACATCAGACATGACCGACTAATTTGACTTTCTGAGCTTTCTTAATAAGAAAAAAAAAACAACAGGATGGTGTAATGTAGCCAGACATGATACAGAGCCATTGATATAGGCAGTATATTTTTTTGTGATGGTACATCTAGCAATGTTTTATTACTCTAATATACCAATGATTTAAAATAATTCAATTTATTAATGAATTTCACATTATACACAATTTCATAGCATCAAACCTTGAGGTGGTACGAGCTACAACAGCAGAAGACCGTATCAGGTTCAACTCCTGTCAGCCGAGAGCAAGAATCTGAGGCTGGGTGAGCATTCATAATTGCTTGGATGAGCATGTGTACAGGTTTTCCTAATTAAGTGGGTGGTAAGTGTATTTTAGAGAAAATAAATTGTCTAGGATTGAAACCCAAAACCTCAAGCACTACTTGAAAAATGACTAGAATGTGTATTATCACACTGCTCATTTGTGCCATGGAGAATATCAGATGCTTGCACTAACATTTTGTTTCCTGCCGGAGAGCTTTCTAAATCCCTAAAAACCTTCGCACCAATATGCTACTTTACATAAAAATAGAGTGATTTGCAATATTGTATTAATTTGACACTGAAATATGATGATATATGACTGGAATATGAAAAAAAAACAGATCTGAATGAAATATTTATTTTCAGTATATTTAAAACTCATCTGTAACTACTAATGGTAACGTATGGAGCTTCCATCGTGTATATTGCTGTATTTGTATTTCAGTCCCAACCTGTTTTTTAATGAAATCCGTCCAACAGTTAGTTAGCCAAGCTAATCCCAAATTCCCAATTCAGCAGTCATTCCCTGCTTGAAAGCTATCACTCCATTAACATTAGGCCTTAATGAAGCTGCAGAACTTAATCCAAAAAAAGGGATTAACTCCATTAAATGAGAAAGAAATCAATAGTGAACATTAGGCAAGGACAGACGATAATGCGTTCAACGGTGGAAATGCTTTTAAACTCAACCCTTGTCCTAGCACTCTTCTATATAATTCTATTATTGCACATTGCATATTTAAAATAAAATAAACACAACAACAACAACAACAACAACAACAACAATAATAATAATAATAATAATAATAATAATAATAATAATAATAATAATAATAATAATAATAATAATATGTATTCTGTCTTGATTTAGAACTGAAATGGTTAATACATACTAAAATAAACAATAAAAAAATAAAATATAATTTGAGACAAGGCCTGTACTAGCTTTTACGTCCTGGAGGGGGTTCTTTTCATGCACTTTAATCACTCTTTCATGCACATGCACTCTAAGCTTGTTTATAGCTTTGGTAAGCCCTGATTACCACAAGGTTTATGAACCAGATGAGCTTTTGAGTTAGTGAGGAGGAGTGTTAATTGGCCCAAAACAGTTGCCATAGGAACAGGAACAAATCAAATGCACACACAAAAAAGACTAGTGCAATTAAAGGTCTCTCTCTCCATTCTTGCTTTCTCCACCATCTTACACTCCTTTCCTCTACCTCTCGTACTCGTTCTCTATTCCCCCGTCACGATGCCTTTTACTTTTTCACTCCTCTTACTTTTCTAGATCTTTCACTGCAAAAATGACATCTTAGCAAGTAAAATATCTTGAACGTAGACGCGGTTGTTTAAAATTTCAAATAAAGATGATAATGAACAATGAATATAAGATCATTAAACTCGTCATTTTAAACATATTATACTCATTTCAAGCTTGAAATCAACAGATTCTAATGGCAGATTTTTCATTTTGTAAACTTTTTTCAGTCAAGTAGCACAAATATCTTTCAGTAGAATTTTGTATTATATTTTTCAATAGCACATGTTTGAAATACTGTAAGTAAAAGCATCAAAAAGCACACATAATAATCTCGTATTTGGTTTAGAATAATTTAATGTTAAGAATTATTTGAGATTTTGTGGCTCAGACAAAAAGCTGAGCACCAGAGTTTAGTGTTATGAAGCTGACAATACAGGGACACATTATATGTCCAGCATTTGACTAACAAATGTGTTCTCTCACTAAGTAAATTATTGTCACTCGTTCTGCAGAGACAGAGTTCTAGGCTGTGACACAAAGTGGGGAAAATCTTATTGCTGTTTTTTTTATTCCTTTATTATTATTACTTTTGAAGACTCACAGCTTCAGGAGCAGAGTAATTTGGAGTAATGAGAACAAAATTGATCTTTATAGTCACAACCATAAACACTATGTTTGGAGAGGAGACAACAAGGCCTACAGTGAAAAGTACACCATCCCCACTGTAAAGCATGGTGGTGGATCTCTTAGGTTTCGGGGCTGTGTGAGTTCCAGTCACTGGAATCCAGTGGCACAGGAAAGTTAGTAAAAATTGATTTCAAGATGAATGCAGGATGTTATCAGAAAATACTGGCAGACAATTTGCATTCTACAGCACGAAAGCTGCACATGGGTCGCTCTTGGATGCTCCAACATGACAATGATCCAAAGCACAAGGCAAGGCTGACCCTCCAATGGCTACAGCAGAAAAAAGTGAAAGTTCTGGAGCAGCCATCACAATCTCCTGACCTCAATATCATTGAGACACTTTGGAGAGATTGCAAAAAACTTACAGGAACTGGAGGCATTTTGCCAAGAAGAAAGGGCAACAACACCACCTGAGAGATTTAAGGCCCTCCTGCACAATTATTACAAAAGACTGCATGCCATCATTGATGAAAGGGGGGTTTGTGTGTGTGTGTGTGTGTGTGTCTGTGTGTCTGTGTGTGTGTCAGTGTCATTGTCAGTGTCAGTGTCAGTGTGTGTGATGTGAAAAAATTAGGACACCCCATTTGTACCCCATTAGATGAAACTGAATGTAAACAACAATAGCATTTGCACTGAAGAAAAGTTAGGAGTGTTTTCCCCTTTGGCTGAAATAACCTCAATGAGACTTTTTTGTAGCCATCTCCCAGTTTCTGACATCGACTGGAAGAAATTTCCCCCACTCTTCAATGCAGAATTCTTTCAGCTGTGTGATGTTTGAGGGGTTTCTTACATGCACAGTTTCAAATCACCACACAGGATCTCAGTAGAATTTAGATCTGGACTTTAACTTGGTTATTTGAGAATTCTTAATTTTTTACTTTTCAGCCATTTTAGGGTTTTTTGGAGAATTCTTTAAGCATCTTTGAGTCTGCTCTTGGGGTGAATTTGCTTGGATGACCTGACCTGGCCATTCTGCCAGTTGTTTAAATGTTCTCCACTTGTAAATTATTTTCCGAACAGTGTAATGGCTGATTACAAATTCTTTTGAGATCCTTTTATATCCCTTACCAGACTCATATGCGTCAACAATCTTCTTTCTGAAGGCCTCAGAGAGCTCTTTGGAGCTCACCATGGTGGTACCTCTCACTTCAACAACTAAGAGCAAACCTAGCTAAATATCTTAGGTTTAAATAATAAAATCCATCTTAAAAATGCTCTGTAACAATGTTCTAATAATTTAAAAATGATCTATTCATTCATTCATTCATCTTCTACCGCTTATCCGAACTACCTCTGGTCACGGGGAGCCTGTGCCTATCTCAGGCGTCATCGGGCATCAAGGCAGGATACACCCTGGACGGAGTGCCAACCCATCGCAGGGCACACACACACTCTCATTCACTCACGCAATCACACACTACGGACAATTTTCCAGAGATGCCAATCAACCTACCATGCATGTCTTTGGACCGGGGGGAGGAAACCGGAGTACCCGGAGGAAACCCCCGAGGCACGGGGAGAACATGCAAACTCCACACACACAAGGTGGAGGCGGGAATTGAACCCCGACCCTGGAGGTGTGAGGCGAACGTGCTAACCACTAAGCCACCGTGCCCCCCACAAATGATCTAATAGACCTGTAATTAATTTTATACATTTTAAACACAAATAAATGTGGGGGTGTACTTACTTTTTCCTCAGAAGATATTGGATTTTTTAAAATTACACTTTACAGACCATTTAAAAAACATTTGCTTTTATTTGTTTAGTAATATTACTTGAATCTTTCAGTATTGTTACAATGAAGATAAAATGCCCATATGTTTAACTATGTAAAAAAAAACTCAGCTTTTCATGGAGTGTCTTAATTGTTTCACACAAGTGTGTATGTAAAGATATATATGAAACTGTGACTTGTGAGTGTTTAATCCTTCGTTGCAATAAGTATATAATAAGTGTCAGATTACAGTTTTTGTGATTGTTTACCGTAATAACTCATTCATACTCAACCAAGCTGTAATATCTATATATATAATGTCTAGGAATGCCACACATTTTCATAAATATTTCCTGGTTGGTCAGGCTCATAACAACACATATGAAAGTACCTCATTGTATAACACTGTGCTGCCACATGAACAGAAATCAGCATTAACAGAATAAAAACATAACAGCTATTGTCTTTCCAAATACCACAACGACAACTGCATTGGAGTTCCTGTGTACCAAATAAATTTTATCAATTCAAATAGAAGCAAATTTGACTTCAAATACCTGCTAGACAAATATAGTCAAATTGCAGAATAATTTCCTAAAATAAGTTTCCTAGAACATTAAAAGATTGCTATTGCAGTTGAAATCTTAGTTGATCATGGAGTGAACATTTGGGAGTGAATATTCCTATTGCACCATACTAACATGACAAGCTTCAAAAGAGAAAAAAGAGAAGCTGGTAACAGGAACAAACTAGTTCTGTGGACTTTCCACCATTACATGTACAGTGCTCAGAATAAATGAGTTTGAAAATTAAGATTTTTCTTTTTTTTTTTTTTATCAAATTCTCAGTAGATATGAGAGCAATTTGCTGCACTAAAAAAACGGTTTTATTAAACATTTCATTTTTGTTATCATAAGAGTGTGGTCACCTAACATCTTTAGAATAAGAAAAATGAGTTGTTGCAAAAATTATTACACCCTACAACAAATTTGATGACATACAGCTACATCTACCATTTTCCAGATCTCTCTTTCAGATCCTGGATGGAGAATTACATTCAACTTGTCTTTTCAGAATGCCCCACAAGTGTTTTATTGGGTTGAGGTCTGGTGACATGCTTGGCCACTGAATCACTTTTACCCTTTTCCTCCTCAGAAATGAACCACTGAACTTAGATATGTTTTGGGTCATTATCATATTAAAAGAGTGCCCAGTGACCGAGTCCATGGAGTGATGGTACAGTAGCACATTCTTTTTCAGTATTTAACAGTATGTCTGTGAATTCAGGATGGCATCTATGAAATGCAACACCTCAACACCCGCAGCACTCGTGCAACCCCACACAAGAACACCGCCACCCCCATGCTTTACTGTTGGTACCATGCATTTTTCATTGTACTCCTCACCCTTGGGACATCATACCGTTTGGAGCCATCAGAGCCAAAAACATTAATCTTTGTCTCATCACTCCAAAGTACCGTATAGAGTCTCAGAAGTCTTCCCCTTTATCAACATGAGCCCTGACAAATTCTAGAGGGGCTTTTTGGTGCATGGGCTTCAGCAGTGGCTTCCTTTGTGGACGACAGCCATTCATGCCACTCCTCTGCAGTGTACGTTGTAGGGTGTCACAGGAAACACTCACCACAGTGAATTTCTAATGATTAAGCCAACTGTGCTGAACTTGCATGGCAATATTCTTAAAATTCACTCATCAACCAAACACTCTTGACAAGGTGTAAACTTGCACGACGGCCTGGATGTCTAAGGGAGCTTCCCACAAGACCATCTTTATTAAATTTTTGAATTATTTTTGCGACATTCAAGCTTACTAATTTTCTTATAGTCTTGACTTTTTTTGTGCAAAGAAATGCTTTTTCTTCACATTTCTTTTCCATGTGCTGCCATTTTGTCAGCATTATATGGGTAGTGGATTTCCTCTCTTAAATACCACTGTAATGTCAAGTATTCTGTGGCCTTATGTATGTTGATGGATTAGAATCATCTGCTGGTGAATTCCTGTTGATTACAAATTCATTTTATGCTTTCTTCTAACACATTCATTGGGTGTACTCATTTTTGCACCATGATCTTAAATTATTTTGTTAGAATAGTTCCAATTTTGCTTTTGGTACTGACTAATCTCATTTAAAACAAATTGACCAGATTTGCACAAATATTTCATTGCATAGAATCCCATAGAAAATATTAATTTTAAAGCAAGACGAAGGTTTTTCTGAGAAATCTGTCAGGGTGATAGATAGATCAATCTATCTATCTATCTATCTATCTATCTATATATCTAGATAGATAGATAGATAGATAGATAGATAGATAGATAGATAGATAGATAGATAGATAGATAGATACGTGTATGTATATATTTGTATATGCCATGATGTTCTTTACTGTATAGTACACTTTATTGGTGTACTATAGGATGAGTAGAATTCTCTGGTTAAGAGTAGCATGCACTGCTGTGTTATTGATGCAGTATTGAGATGGATGTAAATGCAAGTGCAGATAAGTTATAAAGTGCAATTAACACAACCAAAAATATAAGAACAAGAAGACATAAACGAATTATGGAGACAAGGTAAGAGACATAATGACTAGACCCAATAATGTGGCACAGACAACCTCAAACTACAAAAAAGCTTGATGATGAGACACTAAAAGACATCCAACCATAAAATTCTGACACTGTTTTAAATCATATACGTTTAAGACTGCAATGTAGGGCTAACACCACAAAAGTGATGCTAACCATGTCTCTAAATTACACGTGTGAAACGTTCCTCTTCCAGGGTTGCTCTCCTGACCCTCAGGAAGTCTCTCTCTCTCTCTCTCTCTCTCTCTCACTTCTGTTGGCTGCTGGGCGTTTAGATTGGTGACCGCATTTTACATTTCACAACATTTTGTGGCATCAATTGACATGAGAATGACAAAAAGTATGTTGTTTGCTCAAGTAAAACCAAATTTATGTCTCACTGATGTTGTCAGTATTAACAAAAGAATTTATAAAATATAAACTAGTCATAGTACATTCAGGTGGGTTTTGTCTGGGCTCAATTGCTTTGTATTTCCTCAAGTGTGCAAGTGTGGTTTCACAGTATTCTATTGAGCTACACCACCCACAAAGTTATTTATATATACTGCACAGTTCACATACAAAGGCTTCATGCAGTATTGTTAGAATTTCATTTCTGTTTTCTCATGTACATTAATAATTCATGCTAAAGCTAGCTATTTAGTGTTTAATGCTGCAAGTTGTTGCTAAAATCCCCTAACATAAAATCCAAATCCTCTTTTTAGATCATGGCATGAAAATACGAGAAGTAATAACTGTTTAAGGGGAGCCCTATGTTTTTCAGTACATAAGGGTCATCTATACTGTATGTGTGTATGTATATAACTGTGTTGGCATTATAAACTTTGTATAAGTGTGTAATATCTAGTGTGATGTATAAAGCAAGAGCATTTTTAAATCAGGTAAAACTCAGGCAGAAGTTGCTCTCAGCGTGTTAGATTAAATTAGGAGAACTTGCGAAGAGGAAGCCATGGTCTCTGTAACACTTCTCTTTGCCTCTTTCAGGGTTTGGCCTTCTCACAACATTAACCAAACTGTATGCTCTAGCAACACCACTAATCATTACCTTTCAGGGTAAAAATCTATTAATACTAATAGACATTAACACTAAAAACTAGTATTAAAAATAGTATTTGTCTATGCATCTTTCGCCTGAGAAAATGTATGTAGTGTCTCTTCATAACTAAATTACAGTACATAATTGAAGTACTGTCGTGCTTTTAAGTTTAATTTACATTCTTTGTAGTTTTGTATATATACTTGTAAAGTATGTTTTTAAAAAAAATTAAAAGATTCTGTATGAATCTTCAAACGTATGAGAGGTATAAAAGTCCTGTCCAAAAGCTTGTCCTCTTGTTTTTGTCAGCTTTTAGTAATTATAATATAGACCCAAACCCATGCATGTTCAGAAAGACAAAAAAGTGGTAAGCCAATTAATACAACCTATAATTAAGTTTGGGTTAATTTACTCAACAGTGGTTAACATTGTGGACTTCTATCGTAATATCGTGCATATGAGATACATGTATACTTCTGTTCTCATCTGCAAATTTAACCATATCTTCAGCAAAAACTGCATTTTACAACAACAGCAAAAGGCATCAATGGAACTCATTTTTATTTCATAGTAACTTTTGTTACTATTGTATGGTATAAGGCTACTATAGTCTATTGCATGTAGATTTCTCTGGTCTTAACCATCTGAGACTCTCCGAGGTAAAATTTATTAGAAGAAGTGCTGCAATTGCAAGTATCACATTTGATCTCTCACCCTCCTGCAAACAGAAGTAGCTTACACAGACTGTGAAAACTATGATAATGTATAGTGTACACATCAGATTTTAGTTTGTGAACTTATAATTTCATTAATATACCAACAAAAGGCTTTTGAAGGCTTTATTCCTATCACATACACATTACAACACAGTGAAAATCTTTTTTCCCATATCTCAATCTTGGATCACTTTAGCTACTACTGGTATAGACAAGCATTTGTATATGCATTTAAATAAGTCACCATTGCATGTAGGCCCAGGTGATACGGACAAACACATATCACATACATAATTTCATATCTTGAATAATTTTATAGATGTAGACATGTGGGAGGTATGGTAGCCTAATGGTTAAGGTGTTGGTCTACCAACCGGAAGGCTGTGAGTTTGAATCCCAGGTCCACCAAGCTACTACTGCTAGGCTAACTCACGATTGCTCAGTTGAATAAAATGTCACTCTGGATAAGGGCTTCTGGTAAATGCAATAAATGTAGTGTGAAAAATAAATTACACTTTCCTTCAAGTCTGTCATTTATTTATCACAGCCAAAATAACAATAACGTCAACATTCTCTCTATAACTGATTAAAAAAATAATCTGTACATTATAACTGCATGCATTTGTGACTGGTCTGCAGCATGTGTTTTTCTGGTCAGTGTCTGATTTGCTTTGCCCACAGCACATCCCAATAACAGAAGTACCTCCCTTTTTACGTACACGTTCCGCATCTTTTGCAGTTGCACTGATGCCTGTTCTGTGTTGCTGGGAGTGTTACAGGGAGTTTCACACTGTGTCACACTTCTCCATGCTTGTTTTGTAGTTACAGCATACCTCTAGTAGTTTCTAGCTCTGATCTTACTGATATAAATCGGCTGCCAAAAAGTGGTTTTTGAGACATTGGTGATATTGGAAAATATTTAGCAACAGACATTTAAAAAAAAAAAAAAATTCTACTATAAATACTCTGCATCCTCAAAAACAGCACAGATATATTTACATATTCTATTTCTCATCAGATTAAAAAAAGCTGTCTTTTACAATATTAAAGTAATAAAATCCATAAATGAGGTATGGTATGCTTAGTGGTTAGCAAGTTTAGCTCGCACCACTGGGGTTGGGAGTTTGATTCATGTCTCTAACGTTTTCCCTTTTCTGGGGTATCCTAAGTTTCCGGGGTGTTTAAACGGGTCCTCTGAGATAAAGCTCCAGATTCCTGGTGACCCTGTGTAGGATAAGTGGTACATAAAATGGCTGGATGAACATACGCCATTAACCTATACAAAATTGACTGTATCTATGTTACATGTTGCTTTGACTGACTTCATAGAAAATCACCAGAGAGCTCAAACTGAATTCAGTTTGTTCCTTCTGAATGTAAACAATGCTCAAAATTCTATAACTTTAATTCTGCTTTATATACACACAAAGCTTTCACAAAAATATGTAGTGTTTAGGAAAATGTAAAGTAGAAAAATTTGGGCATGTGGATGATTTTCACAAGTCTCCACAAGTATCATTTTTCACGTAGTGTCTCTCTCTAGTCAATTCAGTTCTACTCACTTCTGCTCTATTCATTTCACTCACTTAAATGAATCGATTCCTTTGAACAGCTTAAAAAGAATCGAGCTTTGGGCGTTTTGATGAATTTGATTCACTACAACAGACGGCATCCCATGTTTAAACTATTCGGTACAACGACACGGATTTTGACACCCAGTCCTCTGACAGTAGAGTTACAAGCAAGGTTAAAATAAAAAACAGCAAATTTGTTGAAATACTTTCTTTTAGGTGAGCCGAATCTGCTAAAAATACGAATAAAAGGTGAACGTTTTATCATTCGAATGTCATAACAATTCAAAGAGTCGACTCAGGTAAAAGAGTCACTCAAGTCTCATCACTGTCTTATTCGGTTCCTCCAAGCTAGCATAGCTTACATCTAAAAACCGTATACTACCGTACTATATAGTATGTCACAACAGAATTATTTAGTGTTGCAGTATGCGGTTTTAGACGTAGCTTTATCTGTGGTTCGGACTAGAAGCTTTCGTGGGACTTAAACCGGAAACCAAACTTTTTTTTTCCACCTCAAACTTGTTTCATTGCTGAGTCGAAAAGAGGAAAAAAAGAAAAGCGATGAGCAGAAGCAGCACAGCAGAGTAACGATGCACAGTTCCTTCTTTTTCATCTTCGCATCATGTCGGCTCTGAGAAAGTTGTCAGCAAAAATAAGTGAAATATCTACATTTGTCCTGAGATAAAGTGGCCGTCGAGTGTTTTTTTCTCTCCTCTCCTTCACATAACGGACACTTTAGGTGATTTATCATGGGAGATGTGAGTATTTATTATCTGTTAGTTTCCTGGTTCTTCTGTAGCCTTTCTCATAATGCAGCTCAGAACTGTATTATCACCTACAGGATTGTATTTAACTTTATTTTTGTCTACAAATGTTTTATTTGTGTTCTGTTGCAAGTGTTATTCGACTTTAATGCATCACTTTATTTTAATGTTTCATCTCAATTTATATCTTTATATATTTATCATATATAATATCATATTTAGCATAATGTTATCTCATATTTATTGTAATATTGACTCATATTTATTGTTAAATTATCTCATTTATTGTAATATTATCTCATATTTATTATTATATTATCTCATATTTATTGTAATATTATCTCATATTTATTAGAATATTATCTCATATTTATTAGAATATTATATCATATTTATTATATATTATATCATATTTATTATATATTATATATATTTCAGACAATACATTGTAAATGGGTGTGAGCCCATCCTATCACTGATAGGACTACCTCCTATCACTGTACCTGAAGCAGTTTTTATTATGCATAGTGAAAATATTTAGTTTTGTTAAATCTAAAAGTGTTTCTTGCAAAGAAAATGGGGGAAAATATTAAGCAGGCATATAAACAGTGCAAACAGACACAGGACACAAAAAATGAGATCTAAGGCAATTTGGATATGTGTTTTCTTTTATTGTGATGGAATTGAATGTGATGTGCAACCTTTATATAAATAGCAGATACTGATAAAGAAAGCTTGAAAACCCACAGCGATGACATGCTTGTGAACAACATTGCTTTGGTAATACAAAGTGTAACACAGAGGGCTTAACTAGACAAACTAATGAAATTGGATGAAATAAGGAACAGGCAAAGACAATCAGGGAAACCAATCATCGAATCGACGAGATGAGATGAGACAGAGACAAGAAGGAAGTAAATATATATATATATATATATATATATATATATATATATATATATATATATATATATATATATATATACATACATATATATATATATATATATTCTAAAACTATTATATACCTTTTGTTTAGAAAATATTTTAGCATCCATCTAGATTCAGCTAGATGTATTTTGGTTTACGGTTGTATTCGGTATTTCCGATTTTTGACGCTAATTCTTTTAATTTTGTGTTCATGATACAACTTGCCAGTGCTGTCGAAGTGCTGACGACATTCATGTGTATTGCAGCACACTTTATCTCACATTACACCTTACTATAATCCATTAACTATTATAGACAATACCGTCCCTTCCTCCAGATATTGTGTCTCGTTGTTGCTCTCTTGGATGTATTTACATGTCTCTTGTGCTTCAAGAAACATTCAGATCCTGAAACAGCTTGATGTAGAGAAAGGGCCTGAAGTAAGGTTAATGTTTGAACTAAATAACACCTAAACACCTGTTCTCTTACAACACCAGCATTTCTGTACTTCTGTACTAGATGGTGAAGTGAATGGTGAATAGTGAAGTTTTATTTAATGGAATTTGTTTATGTCGTTATTATATAATGATGTATAATGAAGACATGTGCCTCGCAACATGAATGTCTACAGGAGGTTATTTAATAACTACTCAGTTCAGTCAGCTTTGGAGTGAGTCAGTGTAGTAGAAGTACCTGTTATGCTTTCTGAAAAGTTTATCACATCGAGCATTTATAAAATTCGTCTCTTTCCGTATGTTTAGTGTCCTTCCTTTTTTTAGCACTAATCTGACACATTATTTCAGAGCAAAACCTAAACATTACAGGAGCAACATTGGGAAACACTGTTATAGCAACCAGCAGCCCTTTCCGTTATTGCAATTTTCTCCTACAGCACAGTGTCAGCCTTTTGCCACCTAAGTTTAAGATTTTGAAAGAGGATGGTAAAATTATGACTCAAATCATTTCAAATTATTTCGGTTACTTCACCTGTATCAATGCTTGGAAGAAAAAAGTTGTTGATTGAATTTATTAAGTTATTAAATTATATTCAGGTCTGTGTAGAAAAAGGCGGTTACTGCACCCTGAGAGAAAGTTTCAGTTTCAGGAAATATAAAGTATAAGAGGAAGTGTTGCATGTTGCAGCACTTAAATGGGGTGTTGTTATTAACACAGGCTGCACTGCTTTGCAGATGTTTCATCAGTCTAAAGCGTCTTCTTTGGCGAGGTGTGCTGAAAATGCAGCTGTGTTTCCCTTTAAATGTAAACCAGTGCATTCCTTAATATGATTATTTAATTCTGTAATATTAACCAGTGCTTGGATCTGAAGCTTCAGGTCACGAGAAAGTTCTGTCAGCCTCCATACCCTGTGATGAGCCTCTGAAGCTACGAGGTGCCGTCTGTTTCAGGCTGTGTTTATTGAATGATAATGAGCGAATGGAAAATCAAGCTTCATTTAATATGGCAAGGAAAGAAAGGCTAGCTGCCTGTAGAGGCATTAAGCTGTAGATGTGGAGCACTTGTGTGAGGATCATAACATATACAAAACCGGGAGTCTTTTCTCACGTGAAGACACTAAGTCCAGGCGGTTGCCTGATTCTCTCTCTCTCTGTCTGGCTCCCTCACAGAAAGGAGTGGGCAGCATGATGTAATATGAGTATTTATACCACGGCACTTTTGAGTTTTTGATTGTGGGTAGAAGGTGTGGAATATTATAGTATATAAACAGTCAGAAAGACTTTTCGTTTCTAGAATTTGATCTCTACTGGGGCACATGGGGTGAGGGATGGATTGTTTGTATCTACCCTAATATGCTAACAGAAAAGGACCTTCAGCAATGATAAACACAATTAACAGTTAATAAGCATTCATGTGGCATCCATTAATAAATTAAAAAGTTTTTAAAAAGCAAATTGCTGTGGTTTAAGAGGAAGAACTCATCGGGATGAAGTCATATTTTCGGACAATCAAATATCTTCTCATCAAATCTTTGCCCTCTTCCTAGTTAAAGTATTTTTAAGCTTGGAATTAAAAATATTGTGGTGATAGCTAGATGCAAAATACTTAAAATCATTGTCAAAGTCTGTGGAAGAGTTCAGAATAAGGGCAGATGGGCCTGTAATGTAAATGGAGCAAACAGACACAGGTTTAAACCAAGAACTTCAGGAACTAATACAAGAAACACAGAACAGAAAATGAGGAAATACAAGGGTCTGAACTGACATAAACAAACAAGACAAATACAAACGCTATTAAAGATTGTGTAACTAGTTTGTATTGGTAAAAAAAGGAACAGGCAATAATTATTTGGGAAATCAACCCACAAGTACGTTTGACGCTGTGGCCCTTTGTAGCTCAGTGATATATTGATTGGAAGATCATGAAAATCAAATCTCAGCACTGCAAGCTGCCACTGATCGGCCCTTAAGCAAGGCTCTTTAACCGTCAACTGCTCAGTTGTATAAATGAGATAAATATAAGTCACTCTGGATGAGGGCATATACCAAATGCTGTAGAGCTAAAGACAGATGGATGTATGGTGAAAATGATAAAGAATCTAAAAAGCATGTGTATATAATTCTCATAGCACTAGTTCCTTTATAAGGAAAAAGTTGATATCGTGTTATATCCTACTCTGCTGCATCGGTCTCACAGCACTGGCACATGCCACTTCAATAGTGCATTTTATAAGAAGGCAGACATTCACTCTTCGGTCTTCGCCTAACTATTGTTTGTTGCTGCAGCAGACAGTTGGCAAGTGTGTCTTAATTCCTGTTAACACTGTAGTGGACAGATCTAGTTTCCTCTTTTTTTCTGAACTGGCATGAGGTTTTTGCAATTCGGCTGGCAATATTGTCCTGAAACTTCGGTTGCAAGATTCAGGATTCTGCAAACTGGTTGTGGGGGTTTGAGTTCAGCTGATAACAAGAAGGTGTTTATAGCTCAGCTGTTCTGTTCATGATCTCATTTTTGGAAGATGACACATACCTGTTATCTCTCCATACAGCATTTTAAAGCAACAGATTTCTCATTTATCCTAAAGTACCCAATATGTATCATCATTGGTATAGAACATGAACGTCAAAAGTTTTCCCACGCTTGGGGATTCTACTAAATGTAAAGGGAGGAATGTAACTAAATGCTGCTAAAATCAGAGTTTTATGCTCACACTGAGCCACAAGAAAGTAGTTTAGTATCGTTCCGCTCTCGGTAAAACCATCAAAATGAGTCAATTTAGTGTGAACATTACATAAGTGTTAAGAAGTCCATTGGATGAACCCAGCCGTGCATGCAGATGATTGGACTTTAGTAGTGTGTTGGTTGAAACCCAGCAGGTCAGCCCTGTCTACAGAGGACAATATTAGATTCATCCCAGATGCAGCCATTCACTTCACCGCATGCAGCATTTATATGGAACACATGTTTAAGGTGTGACCCGCTCAGAAAGTTTCGAGAAGCAGTGTTATGAGTTCTTAGTTTTCTGATATTAAATACTGATTGAGATTAGAATCTGTTATTTACACTGTTGAAGGTTTAAAGTGCTGATTCATTTAGCATACAAACCGTTCTGACAGTCATGCTTTATGTGAGTTTATTTATGTAGTAGTTTTTCTTACACTGGTAAGTCCTTATGAAGAAGATACTATTTTTGGTAGTGTTAAAAGCTGCAGTTTTTATTTTATTAACTTTATTAACAAGAGGGGGAAACTTTATTAACACGAGGAGTCGGCGAGGGGACAGCTGTTTATAGCTGCTATAACATAAGCGACAACAGGAATTGTCTTGTTTTGTGGATGCTAAAAAACATTAAACTGAATAGAAAGCATGGAGTTTTCAGGCAGATTTTCAGTAACACATAAATGTTGAACTTTCACATGAACATCTGCACTTGAGTACAGTCAGCCGTTCCATATCTGTGTTAGTGAATTCATTCTTAGAGCAGAGCTTCCTGTTTGACTAACTCTTGATAGTGTCTCTGATCATTTCCTGCCTAAACCTAAAACCCCCGAACCTCCTCATCTGCTCTAGGCCACGGACATTTGCTGACAGGCTTTTTTTTGTCACCTTTCACATTCATTTGTTCAGTGCTTAAAGCCAAATGGTGCTCTGTGCATCCAAACTCCTTTATGGCTTATAGATTTTTCCACAGCGAGACTTCAGCAGTGGGGGCGTTGGGATGCAGCGTGCACCGTGCTCCAGTTTTCCCGTCTGTATGTGCAAAACAAAAGAGCCTCTCCGATGTCCACCCCCACCTCTCCTTCCTCGGTAGAGACAGGCAGAGCCTGCGTTGGCTTGGTTGAGCGAGGATGTTTCCTGGACAAAGGCATTGTGTGGCACGGCACTACTCCTATTATTCTGTCCTTTTTCCCCCCTCTGTCGGACAGCTGCGCTTTCCCTGTTAACACTAACCCATCCCTGCTTTTTCCAAAGGCCAAGAGAAAGTGGAAAAACAGCTCGATGACCCTGTAAAGAGACATCCTGAGAGACATTTCCTCCTCTCCTAGTGAAACCAGTGAATTTGAACTGTTATTATCAAACGTGTATACACACACACACGAAATAACATTGTAACACATACATAATCAGAATCTTAGTCATCATTAAGCTGAAAAGTGCTTTCTTTGGCAGGTCCTCAAAGTGTTAATAAGCAATTCTATGATATTTTATGATCTTACTTTACCAGAGTTCAATCACGTGAACTACTTCATTTGGGTGCTGTCTTTTGCAAAAGTGATAAACTGCTAAATCCAAATTTGTGAATTTGCCTACTGTTTTAAGATTTAAGCACTGTTACATGAGTCATCTTTAACTCCCACTCTGCTCTCCCACCATAATACCCGCTCAGGAATTTTAAAATAAATGACAAACGAAGCAGATGAGTCGTCCCACTGTGCAACCTTGACTTCCTCCCCTCCTTTTTTTTCTTCCCACATGTACTAGGATGTTAAAGATGAGCCAGCCAAGCCCAAGGAAACAACATTCAAAGGCAAAGCTGGCTGGTTGAAGAAGTCCTCAGGGAAGTTCCTGAGCAGCTACAAGGACCGCTACATCCAGCTGGACAAGACCGAGATTGCAGTGTATGAGAACGAGGTAATGACGACAACGACTGCTGATTCACCCTGGACTGAGAATGATCCTAAAGTAGGCATATCATCTCAGTAACTCTGGTTATGAATCCCTGAACCTCTACATCACAAAAGGGCCCTTGAGAAAGGTCCTTAAAAGTGTTAACTGCTCTAGTGCACTGCAGTGACCCTGTTTACTAAATCCAGCTTTAGCTTCCAATTTCATGATTGGAATAAATTACGAATTTCAGTAAGTATGAAATGCTCATTGCTACCAGTTTAACATTATACAGACTGCATGTCTAAATCACTACACACTTCCTTTAAATTTGTTTTGTACATATTATACTGTTCGTACCATGTTAAGAGTGAAATCTGTGCACAGAAATACAAAAATATGGCTACAATAAACACCCACATTCAAAAATACATTTACATAATATATCTCTTAAAGAGCCTATTTTTGTTCTTGGCGTGCTTAACATTTTAACACACAAAGTACTTGAATGTTTTGTTCAAATCCTTCCTTTCATGTTCTTGTTTAAATCTGTAAACAAGTCCTTTCTGTGCATTCACCCAGGACTTAAAGAACTGCTTGGAGCGTCTGGACTTGGAAAACTATGACAAATGCCACGAGTTACGCAGCCCATTTAAGAAGAAATACAGGCTGATACTGATACGAGCGCCTAAGACTGCAAGTAAGGTAAGTCTCGACGCTACCAGTTAATTATGAGTAACATTGCAATGTCAGACATAGCACACTGCAGCCCTCTTCTCGTGCTTATAATATAAAGAGGGGCTCTCATCGATTTACAATGCAATGCAAAGCAAGGGCAGGTCAGCAGGCTCTGACATCAGCGGTTCAATATGGCATGCAGGAAAAGCACACTGGGTCTTTGTGTGGGCTGCTATGAGTCAGACTTATAACTGTCCGCACTCATCCAGTCCCTATATCGCTCGTTCGTCATGCTTCATCTCCTTCTGACTTTTTGCATTAGTAAGGATGAACTTTAAACAGAAATTGAGTGCATGATCGTGCGCAATAGAGTTGACCGGAAGTGGTTAGTCACATGCCATGATTTGTTACATTGAAAAGGAAATTGTCATTTTTCACAAGTGTTTGTGACTGCACCATAGGAATTATTCTAAAATCTTTTAAAATCCTATATTAGGAGACCTATTATAGCGATAAAATAGCCCAATAGTATTTAACGAATAAATCATTTAACTTGTGAAGTTAGAGATAAGGGTATTCGATTACAGTTTTAGCATAGCACAAAACACTAAACGAAAAAGAACATTCTGTTCCACATCCACTGACGTAATGCTCACACACCCACCTATCACTGAGCAAAAATGCATAGCTGTGTCACTTTATAGAAGAAAACGTTTAAGACCGAAAATTACTGTATATTTACCAACACAAGTTTAATAGGAATATCTTGTGGTGCATAAAACTAACCACCACAAACCATTTAGGTTGCTTTCAAATATGTGCCAGATGTTCTTCTGCAGATTACATTTACATTTAGAGCATTTGGCAGACGCCATTAAAGATTAAAAGTGTTCAACCAGGTTAAATGGAGTAGAGCTCATATCAGACAAACTGTCTCAAATCTGATATGGATAACAAAAAATCAAACAGGAAAATGTATGCAGATGTTTAAATGTAGCCACTGAAACATTTTAGATGATGTTGAGTACAGGGATAAATTCTGGTTGGTGCCCATATTTATGCCACAGATTGTTTTAATGTTCCTGTTCAGGTTCCCATGTTTGCATTGACAGTGCACCTCCTGCCTCCATTATATTAAAGTAAACTTTTGTAACATAATTCTAAGTGAAAACGTGACGATAAGCAGCAAAAAGGCAAAACTTTTTCTAAAAGTAGTAAAAGTATTCATGTAAAAAAGATTTTTAATAATACTAAGAATACAAATCCTAAACATAAGAGTGATGAAATGATTATAGTCACTGCTGGTTGTTCTGGGACACACTGTATGTTACTGTATTGATGTTACATGCCTTGATGCTTTATTGAATATCTCTGGAATTAATCATGTATGCCCACGTATACTCATGCTAAGGGAGCGTTTTCCACCTCACTGTGGTTTGTTTGGGCGCGTGAGAACACAGCATTCATGCTGGGGTGCAGACCAACACAACCGCTCCTAAAGCATCTGAGAGAGCTGGTCTCAGTCTGGTTCCAAGTGAATTCTAGTTCAGTTTGAGTGCAGGGATAAAAAAAATTGACTCGACTACAAAAAATGAAGCTAACATGCTTATATTTTGGGTTACAGTAATGCTATTTTTGGAGCTTAGTAAGCAGAAGGTCAGATCAGTAGCATGCAGAAATGAGATATGTTCTGAATAAAAATAAACGAGGAACGTCATATTTGTTTGTTTGTTTATATGCATCCATTTCATTTTATTTATATTGTTTTCTATGTTTTTTTTAAATGTGGTTTTACAAAGGTGTGACCTGTTTCTGACCAAAGTTTTACAAGTACATTTGTATGTTTGTTTGTTTCATTAGACTAATAGGTATCAGTTGTTGCTGTTTTTTTTTATCTTTTTCTTTTTCTTTTTTGCTTTGCAATACTGAAAACCAAACTCCCCTGGTCTTATTCAGTCAGAACATAATGTCTACTCAGCTTTTGTTTAACGTCTGCCATCATTATAGCATGACACAATTTACTAATGCATCAATTTCCATTTGCTCATTTCCTTTAAAGATACAGACTAGTCACACAGTGTGTAATCCTTAATAAACTGTGAGCTCTTGTAGAAAATTCCCAGCTTCATCTGATACAGGAAAAGCCTTGAGAAATGCAAAAGAGATACCTAAGTAGTGAAACCGGCAGTATTACTAACAGATGATGAAAATGAAGCTTTGGCGAGCTCATCAGGACTCAGCAGCTGTAAAAAGAATGTGTGTGTGTGTGTGTGTGTGTAAAGTCTGCCTGTCACTTTTTCCCCTCACTTGAACACAGTGACTGGCCAGCTGTGTGAGTCAGACAGCTCCACCTATGGCTTCATTTTAACCCTTAGCTTCATGAACTGTAGTTGTACAAAAAAGTGCTTAAACGTCTAAAGAACAGACTTAACTTTTACATTTTCAATTACACTTTAACAGTTTGGTGCCTGTTGTAGATTCTTACTACAGTTTATGTTGGGTAGGGAAGGCATCTTCACAGACACATGCTGAGTTCCACAGTAATTCATTAATAATTCACCAGAACAATAGACTGTAGAAATAAACTTAGACATAACCAAAGAAAAATATGCCTGGGATTTGGGGGTTATATAAGAAAGCAGGTTTATTTTGATTAGGCTAAATAATTTATTGCTTTTTATATGGTCTTGTTGGCTAGTATAGTTAATAGTTATATTAAATGAAGAGCAGATTACAGAACGTATAAAAAGTTTGAATTTTATTTATACAAACAACATAAAACTGAATCATTTGCGTGTGAAGATACAGGGCAAAATCTTGGTATTTCCATGAGCATCTGTACAGGAAGCAGAACAGCATAATTTTTAATAGAAAAAAGCAAACAAACCAACCTGGTTTTAAATCAGGTGGTAATAAGGTGTTATGATTTACTGTTATCCATTGACAGGAACTCATCTTATTCTAAATGTGTGCCAAAAAGTCAGCACAGTGGCATTTTCATAACAATATCACATTTGACTGGAATGCTTTAAGGATATAAATAAATAATCATTAAAGCAAATCATTATCAATATATTTTCTGTGCTTTTTTGGGCTACACTCACAGAAATGAGCACTAGTGTTATTACACCGTCAGGGTTTTATGGTTTATCACAGTGTACAAACCCACCTAAGGCCTCTGACACCAGAGTTTCTCCTCTAATTTGTGTCTGATTTCAACTCCCCAAGAATTTCCCCCATCCTCAGGATGCCCTAAAGCATTCTACAGCAACCTCTCTGTTCAGGAGGCAACAATGAAACCCTTTAACTGTCTGACTCTGCTTTGTGACCTCTGCTTCAGCTCCTGACATGTTTTTGACATAATACATGACCTCTAGCACAGAACAACACACCGTTGCTGACCAAAACTGAACCGAAGCATTCAC